>NC_091468.1:3475377-3775377 GCF_027789765.1 Dendropsophus ebraccatus
TCCTATCTATCTATCTATCTCCTATCTATCTATCTATCTATCTATCTATCTATCTATCTATCTATCAAATCAAATCAAAAAAGCTTTATTGGCAGGTCCAAGTTACACATTAGCATTGCCAAAGCATGGGGAGAATAGGGAGTTGAGGAAATGGGATTCACCCGGGGTCGGTGTACAGGGGTTCATGATGTATCATGGGGGGGGGGGGGGGAATATATTCAGGGTCGGGGTATTGGAGTCCATGACCTATCGGGGTTGGGGTATCGGAGTCCATGACGTATCACGCTCCTCTCAGTCTATGGCAGGCAGTGACGTATTGTGCCACTATAGTCGCTGTGGTCTCTTCTTCTCCCAGCAGGATGGGTAGTTTCTCTTCCTCCTCCATGGTGGAGAAGCCTGGGAGGAGGTTGGAGAGTCTCCTATAGTGAGTGTCCCTCACTGCTGAGTATTTGGGGCAGTGTAGCAGGAAGTGGGCCTCATCCTCCATGGCCTCCTGGTCGCACTGCTGGCACAGTCTGCTCTCCCTGGGGATGTAGCTCTGTCGGTGCCGCCCAGTTTCAATGGCCAGGTTGTGGGCGCTCAGTCTGTAGCGGCTCAGGATCTTCCGGTCTCTATCTATCTATCTATCTATCTCCTATCTATCTCCTATCTATCTATCTATCTATCTATCTATCTATCGCCTATCTATCTATCTACTATCTATCTATCTATCTCCTATCTATCTATCTATCTATCTATCTATCTATCTATCTATCTATCTTGAAAATGGCGGCGTGAAGCCACCGAAACGTTGCGTTTGGATTGCTGTACTTATGCACAAATAAATTCACCTTTTTGTTCAACTTGAACCTGAGTGCTGTGGAGTTTACCATTATATATCGTTGGAATCCTTGGTCAGGACCCTCCGCTGGCACCGCCGACATCTACTGCTGTGCTGCTCTATTTGCTTCTTTATCTATCTATCTATCTATCTATCTATCTATCTATCTCCTATCTATCTATCTATCTATCTCCTATCTATCTATCTATCTCCTATCTATCTATCTATCTATCTATCTATCTATCTATCTATCTCCTATCTATCTATCTATCTATCTCCTATCTATCTCCTATCTATCTATCTATCTATCTATCTATCTATCTCCTATCTATCTATCTATCTCCTATCTATCTCCTATCTATCTATCTATCTATCTATCTATCTATCTATCTATCTATCTCCTATCTATCTATCTATCTATCTATCTATCTATCTATCTATCTCCTATCTATCTCCTATCTATCTATCTATCTATCTATCTATCTATCTATCTCCTATCTATCTATCTATCTATCTCCTATCTATCGCCTATCTATCTATCTACTATCTATCTATCTATCTCCTATCTATCTATCTATCTATCTATCTATCTATCTATCTCCTATCTATCTATCTATCTATCTATCTCCTATCTATCTCCTATCTATCTATCTATCTATCTATCTATCTATCTATCTATCTATCTATCTATCTCCTATCTATCTATCTATCTCCTATCTATCTCCTATCTATCTATCTATCTATCTATCTCCTATCTATCTATCTATCTATCTCCTATCTATCTATCTATCTATCTATCTATCTCCTATCTATCTCCTATCTATCTATCTATCTATCTATCTATCTATCTATCTATCTATCTCCTATCTATCTTCTATCTATCTATCTATCTATCTATCTATCTATCTATCTCCTATCTATCTATCTCCTATCTATCTATCTATCTATCTATCTATCTATCTCCTATCTATCTATCTATCTATCTATCTATCTATCTCCTATCTATCTCCTATCTATCTATCTATCTATCTATCTATCTATCTATCTATCTATCTATCTATCTATCTATCGCCTATCTATCTATCTATTATCTATCTATCTATCTATCTATCTCCTATCAATCTATCTATCTATCTATCTCCTATCTATCTATAGATCTCTGTTTTTATTGCTATTGTCTATTACATTGTATCCGCATTCTCATAGATCACTATTCTGCTTTCTATACTATGTAACGTTTTTTCAGATTAGAGGAACTCTACCTACAGAACTCCCTTTAATGGCTGAGAGAAGTGATAGAGAAGGGCAGCCTCCCGCTAGTACAATGTCTGGGCTGCTGCGTGTGGTGCCGTCATTGCACAGTCCTATCAGTGTCACATTCAGCTGATGATCAGTTCCTGGTTTATACTTATTATGTCCTCATTATTCTGCAGGATTCCTCCTATGAATCAGCAGACGTCTGGATCTGCATCTTGTGGATTCCCCCAGGAGAGATGCAGGATCTCAGCCATGCAGAAGGAAGAGACTTCTATAGAGATTCCATACTTTGTAGCAGATTTGGTAGATTAGACGTTTCGGAGGAGCAGCCGTGGTGACGACCCCAGATCTATTCACACACTACCTGACTATGAGGTTGCAGCAGCCATGGCGCATCACATATCTGGGATTAAGGGTGAAGAATGGACACAAGAATCATGAAAGGAGTATACAGAAGGGACTAAACCCCAGGCCTTCCAGTTCTGGATATCCTGCCATCATTGTATGCAGTGTCCTACTCCGGGAGAGGCTTTATGTTATTTGGGTGTTGGACATGTTACCCCCAGAACATCACCTAACCCTGAGACTGATATCCTGCATAGGTGTAGAGTGTCCTGTGTTCTGTGGGTACGCAGAGTCGTGTGCAGTTCAGTATAGAAAGCTCAGGTGACATGCGTATACGCCCCAGCGTATACCCACCCAGAAGGAGAGATGCTGAGGGATCCCCATGCCTCCCCAAAAGACTTAGGGTGTCCCCGTGGTTTAGCCCCACCAGCTGTGGATTGACTTCTGGGTCATAGGGTGAGTATATATCATTGTCTATAGGGTGAGTATATAGCATTGTCTATAGGGTGAGTATATAGCATTTTATATAGGGTGAGTATTTATCATTGCCTATAGGGTGAGTATATAGCATTGTCTATAGGGTGAGTATATAGCATTGTCTATAGGGTGAGTATATAGCATTTTCTATAGGGTGAGTTTTTATCATTGCCTATAGGGTGAGTATATAGCATCATCTATAGGGTGAGTATATAGCATTGTCTATGGGTTGAGTATATAGCATTGTCTATAGGATAAGTATATAGCATTGTCTATAGGGTGAGTATATAGCATTGTCTATAGGGTGAGCATATAGCATTGTCTATAGGGTGAGTATAAAGCATTGTCTATAGGGTGAGCATATAGCATTGTCTATAGGGTGAGTATATAGCATTGTCTATAGGGTGAGCATATAGCATTGTCTATAGGGTGAGCATATAGCATTGTCTATAGGGTGAGTATATAGCATTGTCTATAGGGTGAGTATATAGCATTGTCTATAGGGTGAGTATATAGCATTGTCTATAGGGTGAGTATATAGCATTGTCTATAGGGTGAGTATAAAGCATTGTCTATAGGGTGAGCATATAGCATTGTCTATAGGGACCACAGACCCAGACCATGATGGATAATACAATTATGGCTAGATTTAGCCTCACACCCAAATGCAGTTGTGCGTGAGAGGTATATCTTGGAGGTAGGGACGAAGAATAACAATACAGTCTTCTTAAGAGGAATTTGATTTGAATGAATGAATACACTTTCAATCCTTTAAAGAGTCTCTTAGAGAGGGCAAGTGTCTATTAAAAAGACCTGGTCAATCTTGCCTTCGAAAAGGCTACAACATCCAAGGAAGGTAGAAGGTACTGGTGAAAGGACGGCAGAGGACACCCCTAAGATAAGATGACATCCACAGATAATATGGTTCGAAATGGACAAGACAAGGAAGGTAAATTGAATTTGACTATGAAATTGACTCTAGCAGTTGGGGTAACATTCCCTGCATCATGTGACTCCCCACTTCTCCCCCCACCATTGTTTTGAGTTTGACCTTGTCCTCGACCCTTACCCCTGGGGTTCACCATTTTATGGACACTGCACAGTATGGAACTTAGATAGGCCTTGTGTATGAAATACAGAAATTAGGAAAAATACTTGTGCTCCCACAAGTTTTGGGGGCTGTATGGTACAATCTGGTAGTGGCTGGACCTAGATACACGCTGTGATACCCCCTTACAATGAGCAGTGAAGTTCTATGCAGGATGTACTACAAAACCCAGCAATACAGTGTAGTCCCCATTAGTTTTAGGGGGGCTGTACGGTACAATCTGGCTAGGCCAGCTGTCAGTCACCATCAAGGGTACACCTGATGCCTCTCGACCGGGGGTGCTAGACAAAAAAATAAAATAAAACAGCTGGCTGGTTGGCGGGGTTGCGATCGGCGGGCCCAGGGCAACCAGGCCTGCTCCTCCGCAGCCGTAGGGCTGTGCGATACAATGTGGTAATGGCTGGACCAATACACACTCTGTGACACCCCCTTACAATGAGCAGTGACGCTTTATGCAGGTGTACTACAAATCCCAATACAGTGTAGTACCCACTAGTTTAGGGGGGGCTGTACGGTACAATCTGGTATTGGCCGGAACTATACACACACTCTCTGACACCCCCTTACAATGAGCAGTGAAGTTCTATGCAGGATGTACTACAAGTCCCAGCAATACAGTGTAGTCCCCACGAGTTTAGGGGGGCTGTAATCTGGTACTGGCTGGACCTAGATACACGCTGTGATACCCCCTTACAATGAGCAGTGAAGTTCTATGCAGGATGTACTACAAATCCCAGCAATACATTTTAGTACAGCAGGACCACCATCCCCAAAATAAAAAAAGAGTTCACTGAGCACTTCTTAGGGGTGTGTATGCAACATCTAACGTCCCCTTTCTGCCAGCAGCCGATCACCACAGTGTGCTGGTGAAATCGCGGTAGCAGCACTACAACTCCCAGCCAGCAGTCTGTAGTAATAGTATTAATAAAAGGTCTGTTTGTTTGTATTGCTAGTATATACCCGGCCTACTGGAAGGCTATATCCTACACTGACACTCTCCCTGACCAGCAGCAGCTCTCTCCCTGATCTCTCACAGCATGCGTCTGAAGCCAGCACTGCCCCCGCCCAGTTTTATACGGCAGGGTCATCTGATCTGGCCAACCAATCGCTGCTATCGACATGTATGGGTCCCACGTCATCGCAGGATGCACCAAAGAGTCTCTCCTGCATGTTTATTGGCTGAGAAATAGCGGCCAAACTTATCGGAAACGGATGATGAGATTTTCTCTAAATCACGAGATGCTGGTCCGAGTAACGAGTACCATCGAGTACCCTAATACTCCATCGAGTACCAAGCTCGGACCAGCATGTTTGCTCATTACTAATCATAGCGGATCAATCAGTGGGTTCTATGGAGGTCTGTATGTCTGTCTATGTGCTGCATGAACTCATGGCGGGTCAGTCAGTGGGTTCTATGGCTGTCTGTATGTCTGTCTATGGAAGGCCTGAATCATCTGCTTGTATGAAAGCCGACTCTTCTTACAGAAGAGATTTCCTTTCTGGCTCCACGTAGGGGGCATCCTCCTTCACTTCATGTGTATAGAACAGAGGGAGTGAAGTTTCGGCAGTCTGAGCATTCTGCAGTATTTGGTATAACTGGTCTTGGTCGGGCCATCTGGATTGATAGTTCGGCAGCCAAGTCATGAGCCTGAGACAGGAGGACATTGATGGGACTTATGCTGTGAGGCTAGCTTGTTCTGGTTAAAGTTTGCCATCAGGCTCGGAATTGGCTAGAAAGAGGAATCTAAGGAATTCACCAGTTCTCAAGAACTAGGACTTCTCCGCAGGGAATCCCCGGGCAGCTATACTCATATTCAGAAGTAACCAAAGTCGATGAATCCAAGCATGGTACCAAAGGAGAACATTTACATAGACAACCAATCCAGAGGTCAGGGCAGGCAGTCAATGCAATAGACAGGCTGAGGTCAGGACAGGCAGTCAATGCAGTAGACAGGCTGAGGCCAGGGCGGGGGGGGGGGGGGGCAGTGCAGTATAGACAGGTTGAGGTCTGGGCAGGCAGTCAATGCAGTAGACAGGCTGAGGTCAGGACAGGCAGTCAATGCAGTATAGACAGGCTGAGGTCAGGACAGGCAGTCAATGCAGTATAGACAGGCTGAGGTCAGGACAGGCAGTCCATGCAGTATAGACAGGCTGAGGTCAGGACAGGCAGTCAATGCAGTATAGACAGGCTGAGGTCAGGACAGGCAGTCAATGCAGTATAGACAGGCTGAGGCCAGGGCGGGGGGTCAGTGCACTAGACAGGCTGAGGCCAGGGCAGGCAGAATTCTGTCACTACATAGGATGGTCAGAAGGTCAGGTCAGACAGCAGGCGAGAAATAAGCCCAAAACTGATAAGGTCAAAGACTGGAAAAAACCCTATTTGTAGAACACCGGCGCACTAAACAGGAACTGAGGGCAATAAATCCTTAAAGTGTTTCTGCCATGAAAAAACTTTTGATATGTCACAGGGACATAACTTCAAATACAGGAATCCGACAGCGCTAAAATAGAATCTGTAAGACGAGGGAAGCACGCCAGAAGGCCGCGACCCCAGATGAAGGTAATAAAGGCACAAAAGCAAAGTGCATAACAGCAGCGCTTACGGCCCAGCAGCTTGGAAAGGACCCCGCTGTTAGGTGCTCGGCTCCGACATCAACCACTGGGAGATTTGCATCATTTTGGATGCTGTTTGTGTCACAAGTCGGTGTCTCATTTCCCGCTGTCAATCATCGCTACTCAGCGGCCCCATAGACTTATAGGGGGAGATTTATCAAACATGGTGTAAAGTGACACTGGTTCAGTCGCCTCTGGCAACCAATCAGACGTCACCTCTCATTCCTCACAGGCTCTTTGGAAAATGAAAAGTGAAATCTGATTGGTTGCCGGGGGCAACTGAGCCAGTGACACGTTACACGATGTTTGATAAATCTTTTATGCCTGGACGGAGATGGCTGCCACTGCTGCCCGGAAGGAGATGACTGCCACTGCTGCCCGGAAGGAGATGGCTGCCACTGCTGCCCGGAAGGAGATGGCTGCCACTGCTGCCCAGACGGAGATGGCTGCCACTGCTGCCCGGACGGAGATGGCTGCCACTGCTGCCCGGACGGAGATGGCTGCCACTGCTGCCCGGAAGGAGATGGCTGCCACTGCTGCCCGGAAGGAGATGGCTGCCACTGCTGCCCGGAAGGAGATGGCTGCCACTGCTGCCCGGACGGAGATGGCTGCCACTGCTGCCCGGAAGGAGATGGCTGCCACTGCTGCCCGGAAGGAGATGGCTGCCACTGCTGCCCGGAAGGAGATGGCTGCCACTGCTGCCCGGAAGGAGATGGCTGCCACTGCTGCCCGGAAGGAGATGGCTGCCACTGCTGCCCGGAAGGAGATGGCTGCCACTGCTGCCCGGAAGGAGATGGCTGCCACTGCTGCCCGGACGGAGATGGCTGCCACTGCTGCCCGGAAGGAGATGGCTGCCACTGCTGCCCGGAAGGAGATGGCTGCCTCTGCTGCCCGGAAGGAGATGGCTGCCACTGCTGCCCGGAAGGAGATGGCTGCCACTGCTGCCCGGAAGGAGATGGCTGCCACTGCTGCCCGGAAGGAGATGGCTGCCACTGCTGCCCGGACGGAGATGGCTGCCACTGCTGCCCGGAAGGAGATGGCTGCCACTGCTGCCCGGAAGGAGATGGCTGCCACTGCTGCCCGGAAGGAGATGGCTGCCACTGCTGCCCTGAAGGAGATGGCTGCCACTGCTGCCCGGACGGAGATGGCTGCCACTGCTGTCCGGAAGGAGATGGCTGCCACTGCTGCCCGGAAGGAGATGGCTGCCACTGCTGCCCGGAAGGAGATGGCTGTCACTGCTGCCTGGACGGTGATGGCTGCCACTGCTGCCTGGAAGGAGATGGCTGCCACTGCTGCCTGGACGGAGATGCCTGCCACTGCTGCCCGGAAGGAGATGGCTGTCACTGCTGCCTGGACGGTGATGGCTGCCACTGCTGCCCGGAAGGAGATGGCTGCCACTGCTGCCCGGAAGGAGATGGCTGCCACTGCTGCCCGGAAGGAGATGGCTGTCACTGCTGCCTGGACGGTGATGGCTGCCACTGCTGCCCGGAAGGAGATGGCTGCCACTGCTGCCCGGAAGGAGATGGCTGCCACTGCTGCCCGGAAGGAGATGGCTGTCACTGCTGCCTGGACGGAGATGGCTGCCACTGCTGCCCGGACGGAGATGGCTGCCACTGCTGCCCGGAAGGAGATGGCTGTCACTGCTGCCTGGACGGTGATGGCTGCCACTGCTGCCCGGAAGGAGATGGCTGCCACTGCTGCCCGGAAGGAGATGGCTGCCACTGCTGCCCGGAAGGAGATGGCTGCCACTCTTGCCCGGACGGAGATGGCTGCCACTGCTGCCCGGACGGAGATGGCTGCCACTGCTGCCCGGAAGGAGATGGCTGCCACTGCTGCCCGGACGGAGATGGCTGCCACTGCTGCCCGGACGGAAATGGCTGCCGCTGCTGCCCGGACGGAGATGGCTGCCGCTGCTGCCTGGACGGAGATGATAAACCGTAGAGAAGACTGATTGTGCTGATTTTATATATATATATATATATATATATATATATATATATATATATATATATATAAACACACACTGCATTGTTGCCCATAGCAACCAATCACAGCTCAGCTCTCATTTCTCATATTCCTTCTATAAAATGAAAGCTGACCTGTGATTGGTTGCTATGGGCAGCACAGAGACTGTTGCTATGGGCAGCACAGAGACTGTTGCTATGGGCAGCACAGAGACTGTTGCTATGGGCAGCACAGAGACTGTTGCTATGGGCAGCCTGATAGATGTGAGTGTAAAACAGAGGATTATAGTGCAGGAGTCCTTATAATATGATATAATGTAGGTTTTTAGCCTCAGAAAATCAATTTGCTTGTGATGCTTTATATTAATGGATTTCTTGTTACTTAGAAAAGATTAAACTTTCATCAGAAAAATTTGGATTTGTAGAGCCCGGGGGTGAGTATAAAAGAGCGAAGCATCCAGCAAGGACGTACGCGGTAACCGCTGATATATCCACCAGGAAACATAGTATAATACATTACATAACCAGTCCTTATATCGTATAAGTGTATAATAACTGAGTGTTACATAGTATAATACATATCATACCCAGTCCTTATATCATATAAGTGTATAATAACTGAGTGTTACATAGTATAATACATATACCCAATCCTTATATCGTATGAGTGTATAATAACTGAGTGTTACATAGTATAATACATAACATACCCAATCCTTATATCGTATAAGTGTATAATAACTGAGCGTTAGAGATGAGTGCAGCCTCCGGCGATGACGAACGCGGTAACCGCTGATATATCCACCAGGAAACATAGTATAATACATTACATACCCAATCCTCACATAATATAAGTGTATAATAACAGCGTTAGCGATGAGCGCGGCCTCCAGAGATGACATACACGGTAACCGCTGATAAATCCACCGCCCTCTGATAGGAAACATAGTATAGTATAATACATTACATACCCAATCCTTACATTATATGGCTATGTTCACACAACGTATATTTTCGTAAAATCACGGCCGTTGTACAATGTTAGAGATGAGCGCGGCCTCCAACGAGGACGTACGCTGTAACCGCTGATATATCCACCGTTTTCTGATAGGAAATAGGATGAGCGAGCATCCAGCACACTTAGGTTCGTCCAAACTCAAGCGTGCGGCATGTGATTACCGGTGGCTGAAGAAGTTGGATGCAGCCCAGAAAACACAGACACAGCATTGGCCACACGCTTGGGTTTGGATGAGGTCTGCTTGATGTTTACTCATCTCTACCGTGGGCCGATTATTGGGAGAATGAGCATTGTTGGGGTCCATTTACACAGAAAGATTATCTGACAGATAATCTTCAAATCTTTGGCAGATAATCTGTCAGATAATCTTTCTGTGTAAATGGGCCCTTAGGACCAGCAATTAGCTGAGAAACGAGAAAACGGTAATTTATAGTCTGATTGCATAGTTAGGCAATTGGTTGTTCATGCATCCATTTAAACTCATCTTAATACATCCCTCATTGTTGTCTCCTGTACATCGCTCTGTGTACACAGGGGACGTGCGGCTGATAATCATGAGTTTAAAGGGCCGCACAAACGATCAAATGATTGTTAATGTGGCCCGGCCAATCAATTAATTGAGCTGTCTAATGGTGCGTTTACAAAGACTGATTTATCTGACAGATCTTTGAAGCCAAAGCCAGGAACAGACTATAAACAGGGATCAGGTCATAAAGGAAAGACTGATCTATCCTCTTTTCAAATCCATTCCTGGCTTTGGCTTCCAAAATCTGTCAGATAAATCTCTCTGTGTAAATGCACCCTTAGAAATCTTAGCACAAAGCAAAGAGGGTCCACCTCATCAGTCTGTGTAAGAGGACCATTATGGTGCGTTTACACAGAGAGATTTATCTGACAGATCTTTGAAGCCAAAAGCAGGAACAGACTATAAACAGGGAACAGGTCAAAAAGGAAAGACTGAGATTTCGCCTTTTTTCAAATCCATTCCTGACTTTGGCTTCAAAAATCTGTCAGATAAATCTCTCTGTGTAAACGCACCATTAGAGCCCCCATCAGCCTGTGTATAAGGACCATTAGAGCCCCCCATCAGTCTGTGTAAGAAGACCATTAGAGCCCCTCATCAGTCTGTGTATAAGGACCATTAGAGCCCCCATCAGCCTGTGTAAGAGGACCATTAGAGCCCCCATCAGCCTGTGTAAGAGGACCATTAGAGCCCCCATCAGCCTGTGTAAGAGGATCATTAGAGCCCCCATCAGCCTGTGTAAGAGGACCATTAGAGCCACCATCAGTCTGTGTATAAGAACCATTAGAGCCCCCATCAGCCTGGGTATGCAGACCATTAGAGCCCCCATCAGCCTGTGTATAAGGACCATTAGAGCCCCCATCAGCCTGGGTAAGAGGACCATTAGAGCCCCCATTAGCCTGTGTATAAGGACCAATAGAGCCCTCCATCAGCCTGTGTATAAGGACCATTAGAGCCCTCCATCAGCCTGTGTATAAGGACCATTAGAGCCCCCATCAGCCTGTGTAAGAGGACCATTAGAGCCCCCATTAGCCTGTGTATAAGGACCATTAGAGCCCTCCATCAGCCTGTGTATAAGGACCATTAGAGCCCCTATCAGCCTGTGTATAAGGACCATTAGAGCCCCCATCAGCCTGTGTATAAGGACCATTAGAGCCCCCATCAGCCTGGGTAAGAGGACCATTAGAGCCCCCATTAGCCTGTGTATAAGGACCATTAGAGCCCTCCATCAGCCTGTGTATAAGGACCATTAGAGCCCCTATCAGCCTGTGTATAAGGACCATTAGAGCCCCCATCAGCCTGTGTATAAGGACCATTAGAGCCCCCATCAGCCTGGGTAAGAGGACCATTAGAGCCCCCCATCAGCCTGTGTATAAGGACCATTAGAGCCCCCATCAGCCTGTGTATAAGGACCATTAGAGCCCCCATCAGTCTGTGTAAGAGGACCATTAGAGTTCCTCATCAGCCTGTGTAAGAGGACCATTAGGGTCCCTCATCAGCCCGTGTATAAGGACCATTAGAGCCCCCATCAGCCTGGGTATGAAGACCATTAGAGCCCCCATCAGTATGTGTAAGAGGACACTTAGAACCTCCCATCAGTCTGTGTAAGAGGACCATTAGAGCCCCCATCAGCCTGTGTAAGAGGACCATTAGAGCCCCCATCAGCCTGGGTAAGAGGACCATTAGAGCCCCCATCAGCCTAGGTAAGAGGACCATTAGAGCCCCCATCAGCCTGTGTATAAGGACCATTAGAGCCCCCCATCAGCCTGTGTAAGAGGACCATTAGAACTACCCATCAGCCTGTGTAAGAGGACACTTAGAACCTCCCATCAGCCTGTGTATAAAGACCATTAGAGCCCCCCATCAGTCTGTGTAAGAGGACCATTAGAGTGTCTCATCAGCCTGTGTAAGAGGACCACTAGAGTCTCTCATCAGCCTGTGTATAAGGACCATTAGAGCCCCCATCAGCCTGGGTAAGAAGACCATTAGAACCCCCCCATCAGCCTGTGTAAGAGGACAATTAGAGCCCCATCAGTCTGTGTAAGAGGACAATTAGAGCCCCATCAGTCTGTGTAAGAGGACCATTAGAGCCCCATCAGTCTGTGTAAGAGGACCATTAGAGCCCCCATCAGTCTGTGTAGGAGGACAATTAGAACCCCCCCATCAGTCTATGTTAAAGGACCATTAGAGCCCCCATCAGCCTGTGTAAGAGGACCATTAGTGCCCCCATCAGCCTGTGTATAAGGACCATTAGAGCCCCCATCAGACTGTGTATAAGGACCATTAGAGCCCCCATCAGCCTGGGAAAGAGGACCATTAGAGCCCCCCATCAGCCTGTGTATAAGGACCATTAGAGCCCCCATCAGCCTGGGTAAGAGGACCATTAGAGCCCCCATCAGCCTGTGTATAAGGACCATTAGAGTCCCCATCAGCCTGGGTAAGAGGACCATTAGAGCCCCCATCAGCCTGGGTAAGAGGACCAGTAGAGCCCTCATCAGCCTGTGTATAAGGACCATTAGAGCCCCCATCAGCCTGTGTATAAGGACCATTAGAGCCCCCCATCAGCCTGTGTATAAGGACCATTAGAGCCCCCATCAGCCTGGGTAAGAGGACCATTAGAGCCCCCATCAGCCTGTGTATAAGGACCATTAGAGCCCCCATCAGCCTGTGTATAAGGACCATTAGAGCCCCCATCAGCCTGGGTAAGAGGACCATTAGAGCCCCCATCAGCCTGTGTATAAGGACCATTAGAGCCCCCCATCAGCCTGGGTAAGAGGACAATTAGAACCCCCCCCATCAGCCTGTGTATAAGGACCATTAGAGCCCCCCATCAGCCTGTGTAAGAGGACCATTAGAACTACCCATCAGCCTGTGTAAGAGGACACTTAGAACCTCCCATCAGCCTGTGTATAAAGACCATTAGAGCCCCCCATCAGTCTGTGTAAGAGGACCATTAGAGTCTCTCATCAGCCTGTGTAAAAGGACCACTAGAGTCTCTCATCAGCCTGTGTATAAGGACCATTAAAGCCCCCATCAGCCTGGGTAAGAGGACCATTAGAGCCCCCATCAGCCTGTGTATAAGGACCATTAGAGCCCCCATCAGCCTGGGTAAGAGGACCATTAGAGCCCCCATCAGCCTGTGTATAAGGACCATTAGAGCCCCATCAGCCTGTGTAAGAGGACCATTAGAGCCCCCCCCCATGAGCCTGTGTAAGAGGACAATTAGAGCCCCATCAGTCTGTGTAAGAGGACCATTAGAGCCCCATCAGCCTGTGTAAGAGGACCATTAGAGCCCCCATCAGCCTGTGTAAGAGGACCATTAGAGCCCCCATCAGCCTGGGTATAAGGACCATTAGAGTCCCTCATCAGCCTGTGTAAAAGGACCATTAGAGCCCCCATCAGCCTGTGTATAAGGATCATTAGAGCCCCCATCAGCCTGGGTAAAAGGACCATTAGAGCCCCCCATCAGCCTGTGTATAAGGACCATTAGAGCCCCCATCAGCCTGGGTAAGAGGACCATTAGAGCCCCCATCAGCCTGTGTATAAGGACCATTAGAGCCCCCATCAGCCTGGGTAAGAGGACCATTAGAGCCCCCATCAGCCTGTGTATAAGGACCATTAGAGCCCCCATCAGCCTGTGTATAAGGACCATTAGAGCCCCCATCAGCCTGTGTATAAGGACCACTAGAGCCCCCCATCAGCCTGTGTAAGAGGACCATTAGAGCCCCCATCAGCCTGTGTATAAGGACCATTAGAGCCCCCCATCAGCCTGTGTATAAGGACCACTAGAGCCCCCCATCAGCCTGTGTAAGAGGACCATTAGAGCCCCCATCAGCCTGTGTATAAGGACCATTAGAGCCCCCATCAGCCTGGGTAAGAGGACCATTAGAGCCCCCATCAGCCTGTGTATAAGGACTATTAGAGCCCCCATCAGCCTGTTTAAGAGGACCATTAGAGCCCCCATCAGCCTGTGTATAAGGACCATTAGAGCACCCATCAGCCTGGGTAAGCGGACCATTAGAGCCCCCATCAGCCTGTGTATAAGGACCATTAGAGCCCCCCATCAGCCTGTGTATAAGGACCATTAGAGCCCCCATCAGCCTGTGTATAAGGACCATTAGAGCCCCCATCAGCCTGTGTATAAGGACCATTAGAGCCCCCATCAGCCTGGGTAAGAGGACCATTAGAGCCCCCATCAGCCTGTGTATAAGGACCATTAGAGCCCCCATCAGGCTGGGTAAGAGGACCATTAGAGCCCCCATCAGCCTGTGTATAAGGACCATTAGAGCCCCCATCAGCCTGGTAAGAGGACCATTAGAGCCCCCATCAGCCTGTGTATAAGGACCATTAGAGCCCCCATCAGCCTGTGTATAAGGACCATTAGAGCCCCCATCAGCCTGGGTAAGAGGACCATTAGAGCCCCCATTAGCCTGTGTATAAGGACCATTAGAGCCCTCCATCAGCCTGTGTATAAGGACCATTAGAGCCCCCATCAGCCTGGGTAAGAGGACCATTAGAGCCCCCATCAGCCTGTGTATAAGGACCATTAGAGCCCTCCATCAGCCTGTGTATAAGGACCATTAGAGCCCCCATCAGCCATTAGGCTGCTCCCTGTCCCTGTCTATCACATTGGGGTCTGGGGACATGGCTGCATTTCTGCTACATAACAATGAGGATTTATTTCTTTTGTGTGACTATGAGCGCGGCCGTACAATAACAAAGTAATAGGATTAAGAGACACTTATAGTATAAGATATATATAGTATAAGAGAGCAGTAATTGTACTAATATCATCCTCACTAATATCACCATCATCCTCAGTAATATCATCATCATCCTCACTAATATCACCATCATCCTCACTACTATCACCATCATCCTCAGTAATATCACCATCATCCTCAGTAATATCACAATCATCCTCACTAATATCACCATCATCCTCACTAATATCATCATCATCCTCAGTAATATCACCATCATCCTCACTAATATCACCATCATCCTCACTAATATCATCATCATCCTCAGTAATATCACCATCATCCTCACTAATATCATCATCATCCTCAGTAATATCACCATCATCCTCACTAATATCACCATCATCCTCAGTAATATCATCATCATCCTCAGTAATATCACCATCATCATCCTCAGTAATATCACCATCATCCTCAGTAATATCACCATCATCCTCACTAATATCACCATCATCCTCACTAATATCATCATCATCCTCAGTAATATCACCATCATCCTCACTAATATCATCATCATCCTCAGTAATATCATCATCATCCTCAGTAATATCACCATCATCCTCACTAATATCACCATCATCCTCAGTAATATCACCATCATCCTCAGTAATATCATCATCATCCTCAGTAATATCACCATCATCATCCTCAGTAATATCACCATCATCCTCAGTAATATCATCATCATCCTCAGTAATATCACCATCATCATCCTCAGTAATATCACCATCATCCTCAGTAATATCACCATCATCCTCACTAATATCACCATCATCCTCACTAATATCACCATCATCCTCACTAATATCACCATCATCCTCACTAATATCATCATCATCCTCAGTAATATCACCATCATCCTCAGTAATATCATCATCATCCTCAGTAATATCACCATCATCATCCTCAGTAATATCACCATCATCATCCTCAGTAATATCACCATCATCCTCAGTAATATCACCATCATCCTCAGTAATATCATCATCATCCTCAGTAATATCACCATCATCCTCAGTAATATCACCATCATCCTCAGTAATATCATCATCATCCTCAGTAATATCACCATCATCCTCAGTAATATCACCATCATCCTCAGTAATATCACCATCATCATCCTCAGTAATATCACCATCATCATCCTCAGTAATATCATCATCATCCTCAGTAATATCACCATCATCCTCAGTAATATCACCATCATCCTCAGTAATATCATCATCATCCTCAGTAATATCACCATCATCCTCAGTAATATCACCATCATCCTCACTAATATCACCATCATCCTCACTAATATCACCATCATCCTCACTAATATCACCATCATCCTCACTAATATCATCATCATCCTCAGTAATATCACCATCATCCTCAGTAATATCATCATCATCCTCAGTAATATCACCATCATCATCCTCAGTAATATCACCATCATCATCCTCAGGAATATCACCATCATCCTCAGTAATATCACCATCATCCTCAGTAATATCATCATCATCCTCAGTAATATCACCATCATCCTCAGTAATATCACCATCATCCTCAGTAATATCACCATCATCCTCAGTAATATCATCATCATCCTCAGTAATATCACCATCATCCTCAGTAATATCACCATCATCATCATCCTCAGTAATATCACCATCATCCTCAGTAATATCATCATCATCCTCAGTAATATCACCATCATCCTCAGTAATATCACCATCATCCTCAGTAATATCACCATCATCCTCACTAATATCACCATCATCCTCAGTAATATCACCATCATCATCCTCAGTAATATCACCATCATCCTCAGTAATATCACCATCATCATCCTCACTAATATCACCATCATCCTCAGTAATATCACCATCATCATCATCCTCACTAATATCACCATCATCCTCAGTAATATCAACATCATCCTCACTAATATCACCATCATCCTCGGTAATATCATCATCATCCTCAGTAATATCACCATCATCCTCAGTAATATCACCATCATCATCCTCACTAATATCACCATCATCCTCAGTAATATCACCATCATCATCATCCTCACTAATATCACCATCATCCTCACTAATATCACCATCATCCTCAGTAATATCACCATCATCCTCACTAATATCATCATCATCCTCACTAATATCACCATCATCATCCTCAGTAATATCACCATCATCCTCAGTAAAATCACCATCATCCTCACTAATATCACCATCATCCTCAGTAATATCACCATCATCCTCACTAATATCATCATCATCCTCACTAATATCACCATCATCATCCTCAGTAATATCACCATCATCCTCACTAATATCACCATCATCCTCAGTAATATCATCATCCTCAGTAATATCACCATCATCCTCAGTAATATCATCATCATCCTCAGTAATATCACCATCATCCTCAGTAATATCATCATCATCATCCTCAGTAATATCAACATCATCCTCCTCACTAATATCACCATCATCCTCAGTAATATCACCATCATCCTCAGTAATATCAGCATTATCCTCAGTAATATCACCATCATCCTCACTAATATCACCATCATCCTCAGTAATATCACCATCATCCTCAGTAATATCACCATCATCCTCAGTAATATCACCATCATCCTCAGTAATATCATCATCATCATCCTCAGTAATATCAACATCATCCTCCTCACTAATATCACCATCATCCTCAGTAATATCACCATCATCCTCAGTAATATCAGCATCATCCTCAGTAATATCACCATCATCCTCACTAGTATCCCCATCAGCCAGTGTTAGCTGTCTGGGACGGCTGTGTGATATGTGACACTATGACTGCGGCTCAGGATGATTATACGATGTGTCAGGCAACATGTTTCTATTGTCTCTGAGGACGACATGCGGCAAATAGTAATGTAGACCAGGCTGGATTTATATGCTATCACTCTATATTCTATATACATCACTCTAAAGGCTATATACATCACTCTGTATGCTATATCCATCACTCTATATGCTTTATACATCACTCTATATGCTATATATACATCACTCTGTATGTTATATCCATCACTCTATATGCTTTATACATCACTCTATATGCTATATACATCACTTTGTATGCTATATACATCACTCTGTATGTTATATTCATCACTCTATATGCTTTATACATCACTCTATATGCTATATACATCACTTTGTATGCTATATACATCACTCTGTATGCTATATACATCACTCTGTATGCTATATACATAACTCTGTATGCTTTATACATCACTTTACTGTATATGCTATAGCATGTACTCTAAGTAAAGTGGTAATGAAGTTTTGCCACTAGATGTCGCTACTATTTATCTATTTTACCTGTATATTGCACAGCTGTATTAAGTAAGGGGTTACTGTTTATTTGTGATCTGCGCACCAATGAGCGCTCTATTCCTTTTCTCCACCTGTCTCTATCCTTTTCTTCTCCTTGAACTTTCTTCACCACTCACAGGAGTTATTACATACCCTGTAGGAAGTTGTCACATGGGGAGAGGAAGTACACACTCACACTTAGTAAGTCTTATCCAAGTCTTGGTAGAGAGAGGGCACAACACAAGACAGTCCCAGCTGTAGTTCAGCTGGGCCCTGGTTTTGCCGGGTCCCCTGTCAGGGACAAAAGAACAAGTCTAGTGTAGTCTAGTCTGGACTGTGGTAGTGGATGGACACACATGGAAGACACAGAGACCTTCTTCTTAAAAGCAACCCTTCTTCTAACTATGTAGTGCTAAACCACTCTAAAGAGGAAAAGTCAGGGATCACCCCAACACACGCCGTGAACATCTTATAAGGTGTAGGACAGTATCCTGAAACAAGAGGAACTGATCCGGATAGAGCAAAGTTGCTAGAAGGCTACGTAGTCTCTCACATCACAGGTGTAACCAGGTAATTTTGGCCACCTTGCTCAACTCAGGTAACTAGGATCGGCTTGTGTCACCTTGTTAGGACGGGTCACCCGACAATGCAGGGCAATAGGTGTTATCACAACAGAGGTCGAAACACGGGCACAAGAATTCTACTATTCTCAAGTACTTTCAAGTATTCTATTTCTTCTTCTAAAGTTCCAGCAGAGCACAGGACTGAATTGGGTTGGGACTCAAGACAACTCCTCACTTCTACTCTGAAATCTCACGACCTACTTTACTCCTCTATTCTGAACTTACTCTACTCCTCAGCACTAGAGATGAGCGAATAGTGAAATATTCGATAATTCGAAATTTGATTCGAATAGCTCCCGATATTTGCATATTTGAACGAATATCGAATTCCATTATAGTCTATGGGAGAAAAATACTTGGGACCTGGAAATCAATGTTCGACTACTAGTAGGTCACCAAATGCCCAATGAAACTTCAGGAAATGATGCCAACACCTCTGGATGCATATGGGACAGCAGGGGAAGCATGGCTGGGTAGATCTAACACTAGTAAGGAGCCAACATCTTAATGTTCTGTTTGTATCCCGAACATGAACAAAAAAAAAATGTTTGTGATCAGTTCGTGTTCTCCAAACTTTTTTATCAGGTGCAGTGTAAAATACATAACGAATATTATGAGGCGTGTAATATTACACGTATATATATATATATATATATATATTACATAAAATGAAAGAGCTGATCAACTCCTTTACAGGTTGCAGACTGCGCAAATCAGTATTAGCAAGATAACAGGTATACCGCAATCACAGTATACAGCCGATGTCTGAACACACTGCCTGTCTCACAACAGCTTCTAAATATGGGGAGAGATTTATCAAACATGGTGTGAAGTGAGATTGGCTCAGTTGCCACCAGCAACCAATCAGATTCCACCTTTCATTTTCAAAAGAGTCTGTGAGGAATGAAAGGTGGAATCTGATTGGTTGCCGGGGGCGACTGAGCCAGTTTCCCTGGTATACAGTCTGTCCCTCTCTAGCTCCAACCAGCAAGTGACACAAATCTGAAATCCTCTATTCTTATACTCAGGAGGTCACATGGTTTAGCCAGCCAATCACAGTTAGAGGTTTGTTAAAGTCCTGCCTACTCCTAGTGCCTGTCCCTCCCCCCCTGCATGTTTATTGGCTGGAAAAAAAAAGTGCCAGGAAGGGTTGGAGGGTGAATTGAATTTTTACTGCGTTATCCTTCGAATATTTGAACGCAATCGAATAGCGTGAATAGAGTACTATTCGATTAAATACTATTGGCTGATCCCTACTCAGCACGCAACCAGTTCAACTCTACTATTCTACCTCTGAAGCGCTCAGCACAGATTCTATCCAGTCAGATGTCTACTGTCAGCTGGTGTCAGGTCACCGACCACAGGGGAAAGGGTATGGCCACTAAACTAAAAGGAGGTGTGCCCCCATACCTGTGTGCCCAACCCGCATTGGCGTCACAACAACATAACATCTGGCTGAGCTATACTCCCCCGACCTACCACCACAGTAGTGGCGTCACACAGCACCATCTGGCAAGTGACCGGGCCACCATAGTGCAACACCACCACACATGCAGCTCCCTTTGCCATTGTCGACCAATCACGTCCTGGATGTGCTCAGTGGGGGACAGGTATAGAGATGCTGCAGGTCATGGCAGCACAGCCCCCGTCCTCACCGGCCGTTCACAGTAACAAGTCACATGGCCCGGGGGTCATCATGCTGAAAAATGGCTTCTGTGACACTTTGGAGATATGGCGGCAAATCTGATTTCCACGACCAAATCAAAGTAACACCGAGCTGCTAGTAACATAAGACTGAAAAAGACAAGAGAAGTCCAACCTACAATGTAACTACTGTGCTGATCCAGAGAAACCCCCCAGGAGGCAGATAACAACTGCCCCATCACAGGGAGAAAGATTCCTTCCCCACACCACTATGGCCGAATATTCCCTGCATCAGCGTCCGATCACACGTAACTTACTGCCCATAACCTGTAATATTATATTTATAGAGAAGCATCCGGGCCTCCCCTGTACTTATATAAATGCGATGCCCCAGGCCCCTAAGGGCCACTCCGCAGTATGGATGGTGCTAACAGGCAGGAACCGGTGCAGCTGTAGGGTATAGCATTGTCACGGTGTAGGCACGAGGGTGATACAGCTGGAAACCGGCTCCTGACCATGCGGGAATACTGGGCATGCGATTCCTCGTTGTCCTTAGTCAGGGCACCAATTATCACACCAATGCCAGGGTTCAGAAACAACGGTAGTTGTATATTTATTGTAACGGTGGTAACTAGTAGCAACAGTCTCTCCGGATGCAACCGGGAATAAGGCAGACTTGGATAAAGCAGAGTAATGGGTGATGCTGCAATAGACTGTGAGAGTAGCGTGCTGAATGATGGGAGTAGTAGTGATACTGAGGATAAGATGCTGGGTGGAATGAGACTTGAATGAGATACTTGCTGTTGATGATTAGAGAAGATGATGAGAAGAATGACTGAAGAATGACTGAAGAATCGACACCCAGATGAGAATCTTGAGACTTGAGACAGGAACACAGCCAGTGGACTGGAGCAGCAGAGCACACGCAGGCCTCTCTCTTAGCAGGGAGAGAGGACAGACACACAACTTGTCTCCCTGAAGGTGGAGAACAAGACTGAGGCAGAACAGGAAGTCACATGGTAAACCCAGTCAAAGCTCGATGACCATTGGAGTTACCATGAAAGCAGGGCACAGTTGCGATGCCCTGGCCCCTGGGGGCCACTTCCGCAGTGCTGGTGTTATGAGCGGGCAATGACCGGGGCAGCTGCAGGGGTTATACTTGTCACGGTATAGGCCTGAGGGCGGCACAGCTGTAGGGCCGGTCTGTGGAATCTGCGGGTGATGATGGGCATGCGATTCTTCGCTGCACCTAGTCAGGGCACCAGTTAGTGGACACCAATGCCAGGGTTCAGTAACAGCGGTTTTATTATAGATGAGATAACTAGTAGCAACAGTTCTGTCCGGATGCAACCGGGTATATAGCAGGCTTTGACAAATAAAGCAGGAGTGATGCTGCATAGGCTGTGAGAACACGTGCCGGATGATGGGAGTAGGAGTATGAGAGTGAATCCTTGTAGCGATGAGGAGAGATAACAGAATGACACCCAGATGAGAGAGAAGACTCCGGACACTTGAGCAGGCAGATACAGCCGAAGACTTGAATACAGCAGAGCACCTGATCCACACTTCTAGTGGTGAAGTGGGAGCTGCAGAGAAGAAGTCCAACTCCTCTGAGGTAGGAGAAGGACAACACACACCCTCCTTGCTTGGAAGCAGGGGGAAGACTAACTTGTTAGGAGGAAGTGGGAGGTCACATGGTTGCTCCTGGCCAGAGCTAGTCGGCCATTGGAGGAACCATGGTTACAGGGCACTGGCACAGTCACATGATCAGCAGCCTTGCATACCACTGTACAATGTAATAATACACAGGAATACATGAGAATATATATAAGAATGCACATTACCAGAGAATACCAGGGGAAAACCAGCAGGAGTTGCAGTGCAAACACTTACCAGAACAGGCATGGACACAGCAAGAGAAATGGCCATAATAGGAGTAGTAGTCCTTGCGTGTCCTGGGACACTGCACAGTCACGTGACATCCAGCCATTGCACCATCACACCATTAGGCATATACAGAAAAATACACGTGAGAAGTACCATACTTGAACACTGGGGGGCGACAAAATACCCTTAGGCCCTGATACCTGAATATACATACAAGAAATGAATGAAATAGCAGACCTGAATACTGAGAAGGGTGACACAACACACGCAGTTTGCAGTGGACCATAGCTTTCCAGAACAGAACTGGTTATAATGAAAGTGTGAGCATAAGAGGGGCTGTTCTGGGACACTGCATAAAATAAATCAGCCATGACAGCATCATGTGGCAGACAGTCCTATAGTCTCACTGCTCCTACAGTAAAGAATAAAGAGAGTTCCATAGTGTCACTGCTCTTACAGTAAAGAATCTGCGTCTGTGCTGGTGGTGAAACCTTCTTTCCTATAGATAAAGAGGATGCCGCCTTGTCAGATCGCCAGAAAGACCTCTGTACTGTCCATTCGTATATTTGTACATTGGGATCAGACGCCCCTAAGACGTCTCCTTTCTAAACTATATAACCCACAGCGTGATAACCTGTCCTGGCCCTGTAATGTTCTCCTCCTCCTCCTCCTCTGTAATATGATATTATCCTCCTCCTCCTTTGTAATATGATATTATCCTCCTCTGTAATATGATATTATCCTCCTCCTCCTCTGTAATATATTTTCCCCCTCCCCTGTAATATGATATCATCCTCCTCCTCTGTAATATTATATCCTCCTCCTCTATAATATGCCATTATCCTCCACCTCTGATATAAGATATCATCCTCCTCCTCTGTAATATATTGTCCTCCTCCTCTGTGCTGATTACTTTACCCAGTTTAGTATCATCTGCAAAAATGAAGATTCTCCTCTGTAGCCCCTCAACAAGATCATTAATAAACACTGCCCCCTGCTGTACCCCACTAGTAACTGTGCCCCAACACTGCCCCCTGCTGTACCCCACTAGTAACTGTGCCCCAACACTGCCCCCTGCTGTACCCCACTAGTAACTGTGCCCCAACACTGCCCCCTACTGTACCCCACTAGTAACTGTGCCCCAACACTGCCCCCTGCTGTACCCCACTAGTAACTGTGCCCCAACACTGCCCCCTGCTGTACCCCACTAGTAACTGTGCCCCAACACTGCCCCCTGCTGTAACCCCACTAATAACTGTGCCCCAACACTGCCCCCTGCTGTACCCCACTAGTAACTGTGACCCAACACTGCCCCCTGCTGTACCCCAACACTCCCCCCTGCTGTACCCCACTAGTAACTGTGACCCAACACTGCCCCCTGCTGTACCCCAACACTGCCCCCTGCTGTACCCCATTAGTAACTGTGCCCCAACACTGCCCCCTGCTGTACCCCACTAGTAACTGTGCCCCAACACTGCCCCCTGCTGTATCCCACTAGTAACTGTGCCCCAACACTGCCCCCGGCTGCACCCCACTAGTAACTGTGCCCCAACACTGCCCCCTGTTGTACCCCACTAGTAACTAAGCCCCAACACTGCCCCCGGCTGCACCCCACTAGTAACTGTGCCCCAACACTGCCCCCTGTTGTACCCCACTAGTAACTGTGCCCCAACACTGCCCCCTGCTGTACCCACTAGTAACTGTGCCCCAACACTGCCCCCTGTTGTACCCCACTAGTAACTGTGCCCCAACACTGACCCCTGCTGTACCCCACGAGTAACTGTGCCCCAACACTGCCCCCTGCGGTACCCCACTAGTAACTGTTACTCAACACTGCCCCCTGCTGTACCCCACTAGTAACTGTGCCCTAACACTGCCCCCTACTGTACCCCACTAGTAACTATGCCCCAAACTGCCCCCTGCTGTACCCCACTAGTAACTGTGCCCCAACACTGACAACTGCGGTACCCCACTAGTAACTGTTACTCAACACTGCCCCCTGCTGTACCCCACTAGTAACTGTGCCCCAACACTGCCCCCTGCTGTACCCCACTAGTAACTGTGCCCCAACACGACCAATACTGCCCCCTGCTGTACCCCACTAGTAACTGTGCCTCAACACTGACCCCTGCTGTACCCCACTAGTAACTGTGCCCCAACACTGCCCCCTGCTGTACCCCACTAGTAACTGTGCCCCAACACTGCCCCCTGCTGTACCCCACTAGTAACTGTTACTCAACACTGCCCCCTGCTGTACCCCACTAGTAACTGTGCCCCAACACTGACCCCTGCGGTACCCCACTAGTAACCGTGACCCAACACTGCCCCCTGCTGTACCCCACCAATAACTGTGCCCCAACACTGACCCCTGCTGTACCCCACTAGTAACTGTGCCCCAACAGTGCCCCCTGCTGTACCCCACTAGTAACTGTGCCCCAACAGTGCCCCCTGCTGTACCCCACTAGTAACTGTTACTCAACACTGCCCCCTGCTGTACCCCACTAGTAACTGTTACTCAACACTGCCCCCTGCTGTACCCCACTAGTAACTGTGCCCCAACACGACCAATACTGCCCCCTGCTGTACCCCACTAGTAACTGTGCCCCAACACTGCCCCCTTCTGTACCCCACTAGTAACTGTGCCCCAACACTGCCCCCTGCTGTACCCCACTAGTAACTGTGCCCCAATCTGAGTATGTCCCAATAATGACCCCTCTGTTTCCTATCACTCGGCCAGTTCTCCATTTACATAGATTTCCCCTCCTCCCAGCCTCCTCATCTTATAGACCGATTCTCCTCCGCATGGAAGTTGCAGCACACAGGAGAGCCGGCTGTGAGGTTATGGTGCAGAATCCCGGCACTCACCAAGATTGATTGATGATTATATATTTAGTAGTAAATCACACATAGATTACAGGACGTGTTTTGGCCTAATGACCGTCATCGATTGTACCGACCAATGGGCCGAAAGGCGTTTACATATTGGGATGATGTCATTCACTGCGGCTGCACACCCTGTAACCATCCTATTACTTCGCACCTACATCTGTTTATAATTTTTACCTCCCAGAGTTCCTTACATTCAAATTCTACTTGTTTAAGGGATATTCCACTCCAAAGGGGTGAGACTATCAATTCCTTCCATACTTGTTATTATCTATTCAGTCTCCTTCCCCCAGTTCTCAGCTGCTGCTTTCTGCTGAAAACACAAAAATCTGTGTGTGAGCTTTTCTCTCTCTCTCTCCTCCTCCCCCCTCCCTTCTGAGACGGCTGATGAAGTCCCTGGCAGGCTTTATCTGCAACATTGTAGCTTCTTTGTAATGCCAGGAGACATAATCACAGGGAGATCATCTGCAACTTCAGAATAACCCTCCCAGCATTACCAAGAAGCTACAATGTTGCAGATACAGCTGGCCAGGGACTTGTTTACATCAGTCGTCTCAGAAGGGAGGGGGGAGGAGGGGGAGACAGAGAGAAAAGCTCACACACAGATTTTTGTGTCTGCAGCAGAAAGCAGCAGCTGAGAACTGGGGGAAGGAGACTGAATAGATTATAAGTATGGAAGAAATTGTTAGTCTGACCATAGGCAGCAACATATCGGAAGTTATGTATGAGCAGAGTACCCCTTTAAAGGGAAGCTGTTATCCTTGTCATGGTGCCTGGACCATGAGTCATTGGGGCGGCCTTTGGCAGCTTCTCTCAGCCCCTATCCCCTATCAGGGAGACATCAGTGAGGTGAGGGGTTGGTGGGAAGACGTCTCCGGGGACTGATGACTTATGGTGACAGCAGCTCTTCCTTCCATGCGGCTGCCACAGGCTGTCAGTACTGGGGCCTCACGCTCATCCTTTTTTTTGCCATTTCTGCGGTGCTCTCCTTTACATCTCGGTCTCTTTCAGTAGAGGATTGTGTGCATCACTTCTTCCATCCTTCATGTGTAATTATTTCTCCTGGGCGTCTGCGATATAATGAGGTAATCACAGCGGTTTACAATGACGATATTCTCATTATTGGATATGCTCTTAGGCGCAGAGCTCCTTCTCATTAGCCGCTGCTTCTTCTTCCATAAATCCACAGGAAACCCTTTACTTCTGCAGCTGATTTCCTGGCATCTCACTGGTAAGCTGCCTGCCAGGTGGATTCTCTATCGGAGATCGCCATTGTCTTCCTGTCTATGAAAAACAAGAAATAACACAAAGGATGAGTCTCTCGCTGATACACACCTCACACTGACTTACAGTCTAGCCACCTCTAGGGGCACTAGAGAGCTGGGGTTCCTCCTTCTGGGGTTCTTCCTTTTGGAGGGGGGGGGGTTCTATTTAGCTTACTATGGTTAAAAGAGAACTCAGGCGAAAAATTATCATTTGCCAGTAGGCAGAGGAAACATAATAAACTAGCGCTACTTACCTCTCTCCGCCTCTGCAGCGCTGCGTCACTGGCTCCCGGACCCCTGCGGGAACTCATTTTCTTCTCAGTGTGGATGTCATCACGACCCGGCCCCATGGATGGATTGCCCACTCAGCCAATCAGTGACTGCAGCGGAGACTGAGTGGGCAATCCATCAGCCGTATCGTGACGTCCCTTGAGATCAGCTGGGAAGCCCAAAGGGGACAGTGAGCGGCCACTACTCCCATTACACGGAGCGATGGCCGCAGATCGTTGCTATACTAATCGTTTGTGTTTCAATGCGTTGAAAGATAACGATCAGCCGACGTCGCGCTTGTGGACTGATTGTTGTCTTCTATTAAACTAAACGATTGTCGTCCGTAACAGTCGGTATCGGTATATGGCCGATAATCGCTTTGTGTAATAGGGCCTCATCAGATTGATAGGTTCCTTAATGTGAGACCATCGATATATTATTGTCTTATAGAAACACTTGTAGTCAGAAAACACTTTAAATAAAAAAAGAAAGAAAAAGAAAGAAAGAAAAACATAATATAAAATATTCGGGATTTCAAGGGAAATTTTATGTGCATTGTAAGAAAAACAGCAGAATGGAATCGGAAAGTAAAGGGAGATAAAATACGCAGGAGTAATAAAGTGTGCGATCATCTGCGCCGCCAGTTATCGCTGCTGCACGTTTGCTGTTCCAGCCGTGCGGCCGTCACTGTATACATTGTTTATATTGGGGGAGGGGTATTGTTCTTTTCTGTCATCGCTCTTCATTGTGTCCGTCACTGTATACATTGTTTATATTGGGGGGGGGGGGTATTGTTCTTTTCTGTCCTCGCCCTTCATTGTGCTCGTCACTATATACATTGTTTATATTGGGGGGTATTGTTCTTTTCTGTCCCCGCTTTTCATTGTGTCCGTCACATTCTATCTGCGCTGGACCACTGGTAATTGATATAATGCCAGAGACTCCGTGTAACTTAGATTTACGGACATTATTCCCAACAACTTCATCTCCAATATCTCACAAGGAAGAATAAGCCGCAGTCACACTCCTGTATTATTTGGTTGTTTTTGTAGTTTCAGTTACAAAAATCGCCCATCTCAGTGAAACAATCTGTTAGAAAGTAATAAACCCTCTTTGTTGACACGTTCATTGTAGGACGGCATCACTTAAAGGGAATCTGTCAGCTCCATCAGTGGGACTGCAAACATGGAGGAAACAGAAGATTCTAGGAGCTTAGAAACATTTTACTATGTAAGATTCTAAGCGTTTCATTTTCCATTTAAATGGGGTGGGGGGGGGGGCTATGCTGTGGATCTAGAAGAAGTGGAAGGAATCTGTGCGGCTACAATAGATCTATCTATCTATCTATCTCCTATCTATCTATCTATCTATCTATCTCCTATCTATCTATCTATCTCCTATCTATCTATCTATCTCCTATCTATCTATCTATATATCTATCTATCTATCTCCTATCTATCTATCTATCTATCTATCTATCTCCTATCTATCTATCTATCTCCTATCTATCTATCTATCTATCTATCTCCTATCTATCTATCTATCTATCTATCTATCTATCTATCTATCTCCTATCTATTTATCTATCTATCTCCTATCTATCTATCTATCTATCTATCTATCTATCTATCTCCTATCTATCTATCTCCTATCTATCTATCTATCTATCTATCTCCTATCTATCTATCTATCTATCTATCTATCTATCTCCTATCTATCTATCTATCTATCTCCTATCTATCTATCTCCTATCTATTTATCTATCTATCTCCTATCTATCTATCTATCTATCTATCTATCTCCTATCTATCTATCTATCTATCTCCTATCTATCTATCTATCTATCTATCTATCTATCTATCTATCTCCTATCTATCTATCTATCTATCTATCTCCTATCTATCTATCTCCTATCTATCTATCTATCTATCTATCTCCTATCTATCTATCTATCTATCTATCTCCTATCTATCTATCTATCTATCTATCTATCTATCTATCTATCTCCTATCTATCTATCTCCTATCTATCTATCTATCTATCAATCTATCTATCTATCTCCTATCTATTTATCTATCTATCTCCTATCTATCTATCTATCTATCTATCTATCTATCTATCTATCTCCTATCTATCTATCTCCTATCTATCTATCTATCTCCTATCTATCTTCTATCTATCTATCTATCTATCTATTATCTATCTATCTATCTCCTATCTATCTATCTCCTATCTATTTATCTATCTATCTCCTATCTATCTATCTATCTATCTATCTATCTCCTATCTATCTATCTATCTCCTATCTATCTATCTCCTATCTATCTATCTCCTATCTATCTATCTATCTATCTATCTATCTATCTATCTATCTATCTATCTATCTATCTATCTCCTATCTATCTCCTATCTATCTTCTATCTATCTATCTATCTATCTATCTATCTCCTATCTATCTCCTATCTATCTATCTCCTATCTATCTATCTATCTATCTATCTCCTATCTATCTATCTATCTATCTATCTATCTCCTATCTATCTATCTATCTATCTATCCATCTATCAAATCAAATCAAATCAAAAAAGCTTTATTGGCAGGTCCAAGTTACACATTAGCATTGCCAAAGCATGGGGAGAATAGGGGGTTGAGGAAATGGGATTCACCCGGGGTCGGTGTACAGGGGTTCATGATGTATCATGGGGGGGGGGGGATACATTCAGGGTCGGGGTATCGGAGTCCATGACGTATCACGCTCCTCTTAGTCTATGGCAGGCAGTGACGTATTGTGCCACTATAGTCGCTGTGGTCTCTTCTTCTCCCAGCAGGATGGGTAGTTTCTCTTCCTCCTCCATGGTGGAGAAGCCTGGGAGGAGATTGGAGAGTCTCCTATAGTGAGTGTCCCTCACTGCTGAGTATTTGGGGCAGTGTAGCAGGAAGTGGGCCTCATCCTCCACGGCCTCCTGGTCGCACTGCTGGCACAGTCTGCTCTCCCTGGGGATGTAGCTCTGTCGGTGCCGCCCAGTTTCAATGGCCAGGTTGTGGGCGCTCAGTCTGTAGCGGCTCAGGATCTTCCGGTCTCTGGGGTTGGGAAGCTCCTCCAGATATGGGGCCAGTCTGTATTCCCTCTGCAGGCTCTGGTACACGGCCAGCTTCTGGGATGCTCTGACCTCCTCTCTCCATTCTTGGACGTAGTCTTCTTGTCTCCTGGTTATTGTGTTCCTGATCCCGGCTTTTGTGAGCTGGTATGGTGGGATTGTCTGGTTGGGCTGGGTTCCAGAGGGTATGTTTTGGGGCTCTGCTTTGCCTGGGGCCCCTTGGTGTAGCAAGGCTTTATGGTGATAGGAACCTTCACTACTACCATGTAGGTGACCCCAGAATGACAGCGCCCTCTTCTGGATAGTTAGGTGCAGGGGGAATCTGCCCAGCTCTGCTCTACAGGCACAGTTAGAGGTGCTCCGATGGACCTGGAGGAGATGCTTACAGAACTCCAGATGGAAGATTTCCGTTGGGCTGGAATCCCATTTTGACCAGTCGGGGTATGTGTGAGGACCCCAGACCTCGCTGCCATACAGGAGAATTGGTGCAATAATGGAGTCAAAGATTTTAAGCCAAACCCTGACAGGTGGCTTAAGGTGGTGGAATTGTCTTCTGATGGTGTAGAAGGTTTTGCAGGCTTTGTCTCTCAGCATCTCGATGGCAGATTTGAAGCTCCCCGTCTGTTCTATTATCAGGCCCAGGTACGTGTAGCTGCTGGTGGCTGTAAGGGGCTGGTTGTGTAGCGTGAAGGTAGGGGACCCGGCTGACTTTGTTTTCCTTCTCTGGAACACCACAGTGTTGGTCTTTTTGAGGTTGATGGGTAGAGCCCATGTGGTGCTGAGCTTCTCCAGGATGGCTAGCTGGTCTTGGAGACCTTTCTCAGATGATGATAGGAGGAGAAGGTCATCCGCATACAGAAGGAATTTCACCTCGGTGTCATGGAGGGTGAGACCTGGTGTTGGGGAGGACTCCAGGGCTACTGCTAGCTCATTGATATAAATGTTGAAGAGTGTTGGGCTGAGGCAGCAGCCCTGCCTGACTCCTCGGCTCTGCTGGAAATAAGCCGTTCTCTTCCCATTTACCTTCACGCAGCATTGGTTCCCAGTGTAGGAACTTTTGATAACATCATAGGTCTTTCCCCCTATTCCACTCTCCAGCAATTTTAGAAGCAATCCTGGGTGCCACACCGAATCGAAAGCCTTTTTGAAGTCCACAAAACAGGCGTATATTTTTCCTTTCTTTGTGTTGTGGACGTGGCTCTGGATGAGGCTGTGCAGGGTATAGACATGGTCCGTGGTGCGGTGATGCAGGGTGTGGACGTGGCTCTGGATGAGGCTGTGCAGGGTATAGACATGGTCCGTGGTGCGGTGATGCAGGGTGTGGACGTGGCTCTGGATGAGGCGGTGCAGGGTATAGACATGGTCCGTGGTGCGGTGATGCAGGGTGTGGACGTGGCTCTGGATGAGGCGGTGCAGGGTATAGACATGGTCCGTGGTGCGGTGATGCAGGGTGTGGACGTGGCTCTGGATGAGGCGGTGCAGGGTATAGACATGGTCCGTGGTGCGGTGATGCAGGGTGTGGACGTGGCTCTGGATGAAGCGGTGCAGGGTATAGACATGGTCCGTGGTGCGGTGATGCAGGGTGTGGACGTGGCTCTGGATGAGGCGGTGCAGGGTATAGACATGGTCCGTGGTGCGGGGATGCAGGGTGTGGACGTGGCTCTGGATGAGGCGGTGCAGGGTATAGACATGGTCCGTGGTGCGGTGGTTCGGCATGAACCCTGCTTGGCTTTTGCTGAGGACATTGTGCTGGGTGAGGAAGCTGAGGATTCTCTGGTTCAGGATGTTGTTGAAGAGTTTCCCCAGGTTGCTGCTGACACATACCCCCCGATAGTTGGCCGGGTCGTATCTGTCCCCGCTCTTGTGTATTGGGGTTATGACCCCTTGGTTCCAGGCACGAGGGAAGTAGCCAGAGCTCAGCACAATGTTGTACAGTTTTGCTATGGCCGCCTGTATTGCTGGTGGGCTGTACCTGATCATTTGGGGGGGATGCCGTCAGTACCGCTGGCTTTCTTACACCTTATAGTTGATAGTCTCTCTGAAATCTCCTGCGGTGTTATAGGTAAATCCAGAGGGTTTTGGAAGTTCTATCTATCTATCTCCTATCTATCTATCTATCTATCTATCTATCTCCTATCTATCTATCTATCTATCTAATCTATCTAATCTATCTAATCTATCTATCTATCCATCCATCTATCTCCTATCTATCCATCTCCTATCTATCTATCTATCTATCTATCTACTCGGATTCGGGTACATAATATATAGTAAATAGCTTTTATGTTGTTATTTTAGATGTTATTAGGAGCAGTAATCTATATCATAAAAATCAAAGTCTGTCTGTCTGTCCTTCTGTCTGGATCGGGACAACTATTTGCAAGAAGCTTACCGTCAGTTGAATGATCATGATGTGTATCAAATATTGCCCAGTGACCCTAAATTCACTATACAAAGGAAAATAGACCAGATTGTACAAGAGGCACTTAACCAGTGTATTATCGATGAGAGGGTAGCTGAATTCTTGACTGTGCGATTCCCCAAAATGCCATTACTCTACTTAATTCCCAAAATCCACAAGAGTATGGATAACCCGCCGGGCAGGCCAATTGTGTCCGGCAGAGGATCCATACTGAGCAACATTTCCATATACCTAGACAAGGTCCTACGACCATTGGCTATGGGAGCTAAATCGTACCTTCGAGACACCACTGACTTTCTCAAGAAAATTAAAGATATTACAATTCCAGCAGGAGCATACCTTGTCACTCTGGACATTGTAAGCCTATACACCTCTATAGGACAAGACATGGGTTTAGCGGCAGTTGCTTCAGTCTTACCTTCATTACAGCTAAACAATAAGGAATGTGACTTTGTGATGCAGCTACTTACCTTAGTTCTATCACATAACTACTTTTCATTTGACAGTAAAATGTTTCTACAGAAACGAGGTGTGGCGATGGGCGCGAATGTCCCGCCCACCTACGCAAATATCGTCATGGCTTACCTTGAGGAGCACGGCATCTATGGAGCGCCCCAATTCCAGGATGTCCTGCTTTGGAAGCGTTTCATTGATGATGTGTTCCTCATCTGGACAGGGAGTGAAGACACGCTACATGACTTTGTTCAACACCTCAATAGACTTGATGACACCATAAAATTTACGATGACATTTTCCACCAAACAAATACATTATCTTGATGTACTTCTCACATGCACCGACGAAGGGCTGACGACCAACATATACAGGAAACCCACTGATTGCAACAATACATTGCACTTCACTAGCTGTCATCCAAAAAGGATGATGCGAGCATTACCTTACAGCCAAATGTTGAGGGCCCGCCGCATCATAGATCAGCCAGAAGACCTAGATACAGCTTTAACTAGAATGACAACAGAATTCAGAGAGAGGGGCTATCCAACATCTACATTAGAATACAGCAAGTCACAAGTGCTGCATACACCAAGGGAACAATTGCTAACTACAACAACCAGAAAGGAACAACAACAACGTATCCCATTTGTATCCATGTATACTCATTGGTCACCCCAGATAGGTAGAACTATACAAAAACATTGGAAAATATTGAAGGAGTCGTATCCGCAAATACAACAAATACAATTACCACCATTACTTTCTTACAGGAGGAATCAGAACCTGAGAGACAGGTTAGTAAAAACAGACATTGCTACAAATAAAGGTGGTGGACAAACATTCATAAGCACACCTAAACAAGGTTGCTATCCATGTGTGGGATGCATTACCTGTAAACAAATGGTTAAAGGCACACACTTTACACATCCATATACCTTAAAAAAGTACAAAATCAAACACTACTTGACATGCAGCAGTGACTACATAATATATGTATTGTGGTGCCCCTGTCAGAAAGTATACGTGGGGGAAACAATCAATGATTTAAGAACCAGGTTCACACAGCACCGATACACAGTGCGGAAACAAGGCATGGACCTGCCGGTTTCCAAGCATGTGCTGACATGAGTCACACTGAGAGAGATCTCAAAGTAATGATAGTGGACAGGATCCCACCATTGAAATATGGGGGGAATAGACAAATGCAGTTAAAAAAGTTGGAGTTGGAATGGATCTATAAATTAGAAGCCCTGGGTCCTATGGGGTTAAATGTCGAATACAAATTGCATAATGATATGTTAAGGTGAAAGACTCTCCTCCACTTGCCTAGCCGTCCCACTTAAAGTAGGGGCAAAGTATATCACATGGTACACACATATACTAACCTTGATTTACTGTCTTTACAGATCCATGATCCACTGGACAGGGTATTCACCACGAAGCACGACCCTGAGATGTCCGTTCTTCTGTTTCATTCCCTATACTTCATCTGGATGTTGGCATACTTTGGGAGGTGTTCACACAATGCGTTTTCTTACCATTTGGCCTGGAGAGGCCAGAGGAGGGCGGAGGCTATGTGCAAAGGATCTGAAGACGTTCTCCTCCCACAGGGATGAAAGCCTGCCATCCGGAGCATGTGAACAGGGTCTTTTGATGTCCAATGCTGACATGAAAACCCAGGAGCCTGGCCTGTGTAACTATGCAAATCTCTTGTAATGTGATCTCCTAGCCGGACATCCAGCAACCTTACTACAGCCCATCTACTTGTGCTATCACAGTGCTGGAGGACAACTCAGACAACATCAAAGTGGTGAATTAACCCTTCCAGGGGTGAATGGACACTATATGCAAAAATGAACTTTTATGAATTACTGTGATCAGTGAAACTTGTTTCTATATTTCAGGTTTTTTATAGAATATGTCACAATATCACTTTATGCACTGCTGCACTACTCACAAAGGGTTAAACTCCAGCAGGGAGCAACCCATGTGACCTACCTGATGAATGTTTTCAATTAGTAATCACAATTTCACCAATCATATGTTGTGCTTTGTATATATATATACCTGAGTTTTGTACCATGTATTCACGCTTGAAAATGGTGACAGAGAGTCACTGAAACGTTGCGTTTGGAGTGTTGCACTATGAATTGACTGAATAAACACAACTTATTGAGCTTTTTCACTACACTGGAGTGCTGTGGATTCTCTGCATATATATCTATCTATCTCCTATCTATCTATCTCCTATCTATCTATCTATCTATCTATCTATCTCCTATCTATCTATCTCCTATCTATCTATCTCCTATCTATCTATCTATCTATCTATCTATCTATCTATCTATCTATCTATCTATCTCCTATCTATCTATCTCCTATCTATCTATCTCCTATCTATCTATCTATCTATCTATCTCCTATCTATCTATCTATCTATCTATCTATCTATCTATCTATCTATCTCCTATCTATCTCCTATCTATCTATCTCCTATCTATCTATCTATCTATCTATCTATCTATCTATCTATCTATCTCCTATCTATCTATCTCCTATCTATCTATCTATCTCCTATCTATCTATCTATCTATCTATCTATCTATCTATCTCCTATCTATCTATCTATCTATCTATCTATCTATCTATCTATCTATCTATCTATCTCCTATCTATCTATCTCCTATCTATCTATCTATCTATCTCCTATCTATCTATCTATCTATCTATCTATCTATCTATCTATCTATCTATCTATCTATCTCTCTCTCTCTCTCTCTATCTATCTATCTATCTATCTATCTCTATCTATCTATCTATCTCCTATCTATCTATCTCCTATCTATCTATCTCCTATCTATCTATCTATCTATCTATCTATCTATCTATCTATCTATCTATCTATCTATCTCCTATCTATCTATCTCCTATCTATCTATCTATCTATCTATCTCCTATCTATCTATCTATCTCCTATCTATCTATCTATCTATCTATCTATCTATCTATCTCCTATCTATCTATCTATCTCCTATCTATCTATCTATCTATCTATCTATCTATCTCTCTATCTATCTATCTATCTATCTATCTATCTCCTATCTATCTATCTCCTATCTATCTATCTATCTATCTTCTATCTATCTATCTCCTATCTATCTATCTATCTATCTATCTATCTCCTATCAATTCAATTCAATTCAAAAAAGCTTTATTGGCAGGTCCAAAATAAACATTTAGCATTGCCAAAGCAACAGAGTATAATTGATGGAGTGTGGGGGAGGGGGGGGGGGTCATGTGGGGAGGAGGGTGTATACGGGGTAAGGGGCAGGATTGGGGGATAATAGGGCGTATAACAGTCCATGGTATCTTATAATCCTCTCAGCCAGTGGCAGGTGGAGACATACTGGGCCGCTACTTCCATGGTGGTCTCCTCTTCCCCCAGCAGAATGTGGAGTTTCCTCTCCTCATCTATGGAGGTGAAGTCCGGGATGATGGTGGAGAGTCTCTGGAAGTAGGTGACCCTGGTGGATGATGGTGGAGAGTCTCTGGGAGTAGGTGACCCTGGTGGATGATGGTGGAGAGTCTCTGGAAGTAGGTGTCCCTGGTGGATGATGGTGGAGAGTCTCAGGAAGTAGGTGACCCTGGTGGATGATGGTGGAGAGTCTCTGGGAGTAGGTGACCCTGGTGGATGATGGTGGAGAGTCTCTGGAAGTAATTGACCCTGGTGGATGATGGTGGAGAGTCTCTGGAAGTAGGTGACCCTGGTGGATGATGGTGGAGAGTCTCTGGAAGTAGGTGACCCTGGTGGATGATGGTGGAGAGTCTCTGGAAGTAGGTGACCCTGGTGGATGATGGTGGAGAGTCTCGGGAAGTAGGTGACCCTGGTGGATGATGGTGGAGAGTCTCTGGAAGTAGGTGTCCCTGGTGGATGATGGTGGAGAGTCTCTGGAAGTAGGTGACCCTTGTGGATGATGGTGGAGAGTCTCTGGGAGTAGGTGACCCTGGTGGATGATGGTGGAGAGTCTCTGGAAGTAGGTGACCCTGGTGGATGATGGTGGAGAGTCTCTGGGAGTAGGTGACCCTGGTGGATGATGGTGGAGAGTCTCTGGGAGTAGGTGACCCTGGTGGATGATGGTGGAGAGTCTCTGGAAGTAGGTGACCCTGGTGGATGATGGTGGAGAGTCTCTGGGAGTAGGTGACCCTGGTGGATGATGGTGGAGAGTCTCTGGGAGTAGGTGACCCTGGTGGATGATGGTGGAGAGTCTCTGGGAGTAGGTGACCCTGGTGGATGATGGTGGAGAGTCTCTGGAAGTAGGTGACCCTGGTGGATGAGTATTTGCTGCAGTGTAGCAAGAAGTGGGCCTCATCCTCCAGGGCCCCCTGCTCACAGTGCCGGCACAGTCGGCTCTCCCGCGGCTTGTATGTTTGTCTGTGCCGCCCCGTCTCTATCTCCAGGCTGTGGGGCTATCTCTCTATCTCCTATCTATCTATCTATCTATCTATCTATCTATCTATCTATCTATCTCCTATCTATCTATCTCCTATCTATCTATCTATCTCCTATCTATCTATCTATCTATCTATCTATCTATCTCCTATCTATCTATCTATCTATCTATCTATCTATCCATCCATCTATCTCCTATCTATCTATCTATCTATCTATCTATCTCCTATCTATCTATCTATCTTCTATCTAATCTATCTATCTATCTATCTATCTATCTATCTATCTATCTATCTATCGATCTAACAAAACACAACAATCACTGAACTCAGGGTTCAGTGATTGTTGTGTTTTGTTGGTCTATTTATCATTGCCCCAGTAGCCAGAATCCTGCTCCACACTGACGAGGGGCAAATACCCCGAAACTGCAGTCTGTGGATGGATGCCCGGCCTTGGTAACCCTTGTCTTATGTCGTTATACTCGCCACAGAGTTAGACTTTGACTTACAGGGGCCACCCTGGTGTTTCCCTATTTAGGTCCCAAAGCTCGTAACAGAGGTAGGACCTGAGGGACTACGTATCAGGGTGGTTTGGTGCTCTCCCCACTAGGAGGCACCCCTTGGCAATGGGCTTCCTTCTCTGGAGAGAGGGATATCTGGCTATTCCCATGTTTTTTAGACTCGTAACTGAGGCTCCACAGACCCCTGTTTTGCATATTTATCTATCTCCTATCTATCTATCTATCTATCTCCTATCTATCTATCTATCTATCTATCTATCTATCTATCTATCTCCTATCTATCTATCTATCTATCTATCTATCTCCTATCTATCTATCTATCTATCTATCTATCTATCTATCTATCTATCTATCTATCTATCTATCTCCTATCTATCTATCTATCTATCTATCTATCTATCTCCTATCTATCTCCTATCTATCTATCTATCTATCTATCTATCTATCTATCTATCTATCTCCTATCTATCCATCTCCTATCTATCTATCTATCTCCTATCTATCTATCTATCTATCTATCTATCTATCTATCTATCTATCTCCTATCTATCTATCTATCTATCTATCTATCTATCTACTCGGATTCGGGTACATAATATATAGTAAATAGCTTTTATGTTCTTATTTTAGATGTTATTAGGAGCAGTAATCTATATCATAAAAATCAAAGTCTGTCTGTCTGTCCTCTATAGACTTCCAAACGCCTGAACCGTTTGACCCCAAATTTGGCCCACAGATACATTGGGTGCCCGGGAAGGTTATTGCGAAGGTCCCGTCCCCGCCAGATGTACAGGAGGGGAGGGGGAGGGGAAAGAGAGGCGCCCCATAGAGATGAATGGGAAAATCTCCTCACTGCACACACAGGTGATATAATTAGCTGCAGCAGACATGGCAGTTGGAGCCTTAGCAACCAATAGGATTACTGCTTTCATTTTCACAGGGAGCAATGGTTGCTAGGGAAGCTGCCTCACAACATCCACAGTAATAACTGGTAGACCCCCTACTCCATCTATACAGTACATGTATACAGGACCCCCTACTCCATCTATACAGTACATGTATACAGGACCCCCTGCTCCATCTATACAGTACATGTATACAGGACCCCCTGCTCCATCTATACAGTACATGTATATACAGGACCCCCTACTCCATCTATACAGTATATGTATATACAGGGCCCCCTACTCCATCTATACAGTACATGTATATACAGGGCCCCCTACTCCATCTATACAGTACATGTATATACAGGGCCCCCTACTCCATCTATACAGTACATGTATATACAGGGCCCCCTACTCCATCTATACAGCACATGTATACAGGACCCCCTACTCCATCTATACAGTACATGTATATACAGGACCCCCTACTCCATCTATACAGTACATGTATATACAGGAGCCCCTACTCCAACTATTCAGTACATGTATATACAGGACCCCCTACTCCATCTATACAGTATATGTATATACAGGGCCCCCTACTCCATCTATACAGTACATGTATATACAGGACCCCCTACTCCATCTATACAGTACATGTATATACAGGACCCCCTACTCCATCTATACAGTACATGTATATACAGGACCCCCTACTCCATCTATACAGTACATGTATATACAGGACCCCCTACTCCATCTATACAGTACATGTATATACAGGAGCCCCTACTCCAACTATTCAGTACATGTATATACAGGACCCCCTACTCCATCTATACAGTATATGTATATACAGGGCCCCCTACTCCATCTATACAGTACATGTATATACAGGACCCCCTACTCCATCTATACAGTACATGTATATACAGGACCCCCTACTCCATCTATACAGTACATGTATATACAGGACCCCCTACTCCATCAATACAGTACATGTATATACAGGACCCCCTACTCCATCTATACAGTATATGTATATACAGGGCCCCCTACTCCATCTATACAGTACATGTATATACAGGGCCCCCTACTCCATCTATACAGTACATGTATACAGGACCCCCTACTCCATCTATACAGTACATGTATACAGGGCCCCCTACTCCATCTATACAGTACATGTATACAGGGCCCCCTACTCCATCTATACAGTACATGTATATACAGGACCTCCTACTCCATCTATACAGTACATGTATACAGGATCCCCTACTCCATCTATACAGTACATGTATACAGGGCCCCCTACTCCATCTATACAGTACATGTATACAGGACCCCCTACTCCAACTATACAGTACATGTATACAGGACCCCCTACTCCATCTATACAGTACATGTAGATCTGACCAATACCGCCATACTGTGACTGGATAACACCGTCATACCAGACCTGACCAATACCGCCATACTGTAACTGGATAACACTGCCACACCAGGCCTGACCAATACCACCTTACTGTGACTGGATAACACCGCTATACCAGACCTTACCAATACCACCTTACTGTGACTGGATAACACTGCCCCACCAGGCCTGACCAATACCACCTTACTGTGACTGGATAACACCGCCACACCAGGCCTGACCAATACCACCTTACTGTGACTGGATAACACTGTCATACTACACCTGACCAATACCGCCATACTGTGACTGGATAACACTGTCATACCAGACCTGACCAATACCACCATACTGTGACTGGATAACACCGCCACACCAGTCCTGACCAATACCACCATACTGTGACTGGATAACACTGCCATACCAGACCTGACCAATACCGCCATACTGTGACTGGGTAACACTGCCATACCAGACCTGACCAATACCGCCATACTGTGACTGGATAACACCACTATACCAGACCTGACCAATACCGACCTACTGTGACTGAATAACACTGCCATACCAGACCTGACCAATACCGCCATGCTGTGAATGAATAACACCGCTATACCAGAACTGACCAATACCGCCATACAGCCCTCAAAAAGACAACAGATTTTCTGGCAAGTCTGAACGGGAGGGTACTGCCCCTCTGCAAGGTGCTACCACTACAGGTATACAGGACCTCCGCCAACTATATACTTCAGGTATACAGGACCTCCACCAACTATATACTTCAGGTATACAGGACCCCAAACTATACACTACAGGTATACAGGACCCCAAAACTATACACTACAGGTATACAGGAACTCCACCAACTATATACTACAGGTATATAGGACCCCAAACTATACACTACAGGTATACAGGACCTCAAAACTATACACTACAGGTATACAGGACCTCCACCAACTCTATACTACAGGTATACAGCACCTTAACCAACTCTATACTACAGGTATACAGGACCCCAAACTTTACACTACAGGTATACAGGACCTCCACCAACCATATACTACAGGTATACAGGACCCCAAACTATATATTACAGGTTTATAGGAACCCAAAACTATACACTACAGGTACACAGGACCTCCACCAACTATATAATACAGGTATACAGCACCCCCACCAACTCTATACTATAGGTATACAGGACCCCAAACTTTACACAACAGGTATACAGGACCTACACCAACTATATACTACAGGTATACAGGACCCCAAACTATATATTACAGGTTTACAGGAACCCAAAACTATACACTACAGGTACACAGGACCTCCAACTATATAATACAGGTATACAGCACCCCCACCAACTCTATACTACAGATATACAGGACCCCAAAGCTATACACTACAGGTATACAGGAACTCCACCAACTATTTACTACAGGTATATAGGACCCAAAACTATACACTACAGGTATATAGGACCTCCACCAACTCTATACTACAGCTATACAGAACCCGCAAATATGCACTAAAGGTATACAGGACCCCCAAACTATATACTACAGGTATACAGGACCTCCACCAATTATACACTACAGGTATCCAGGACCCTCAAACTATAAACTACAGGTATACAAGACCTCCACCAACTATACATTACAGGTATACAGCACCAACTATATACTACAGGTATACAGAACCCCCGATCTATACATTAGAGATATACAGGACCTTCACCAACTATACACTGCAGGTATACAGGACCTCCCTCAACTATACACTACAGGTATACAGCCCCCCCAACTACACATTACAGGTATACAGGACCCCCCCAACTATACACTATAGGTATACATCCCCCCGCCAACTATGCACTACAGATATGCGAGACCCCTAAAAACTATACACTGTGGGTATACAGAACCCCTCCAGCTATGCACTACAGCTATACACTAATTCCACTGATTAACTCAGATGAAACAATGCCTTTAGCTTGGCCTCCTGGGCACCTTAGAACAAATCTAATTAACACACTGACACTTTATACCCGGGCAGCGCCGGCTACATTTTCTAGTCTATATCATAAAAATGAAAGTCTGTCTGTCTGTCTGTCTGTCCCATATAGACTTTGAAATGCCAGAACCGTTTGACCCCAAATTTGGCCCACAGATACATTGGGTGCCCGGGAAGGTTTTAGCGAAGGTCCCGTCCCCGCCAGATGTACAGGAGGGGAGGGGGAGGGGAAAGAGCGCCCCATAGAGATGAATTGGAAAATCTCAACACTGCACACACATAATTAGCTGCAGCTGCCCAGAGAAAACGGCAGTTGGAGCCTTAGCAACCACCATTGCACCAGACCTGACAAATACCACCATACTGTGACTTAATAACACCTCCATACCAGACCTGACCAATACCGCTATACTGTGACTGGATAACACTGCCACACCAGACCTGACCAATACTGCCATACTGTGACTGGATAACACCTCCATACCAGACCTGACCAATACCGCCATACTGTGACTGGATAACACTGCCACACCAGACCTGACCAATACCACCACACTGTGAATGGATAACACCGCCACACCAGACCAATACCGCCTTACTGTGACTGGATAACACCTCCATACCAGACCTGAACAATACCGCCATACTGTCACTGGGTAACACTGCCATACCAGACCTGCCCAATACCGCCATACTGTGACTGGATAACACCACTATACCAGACCTGACCAATACCGCCACACTGTGACTGGGAAACACCGCCACACCAGACCTGACCAATACCGCCATACTGTGACTGGATAATACCGCCATACCAGACCTGACCAATACCGACCCACTGTGACTGAATAACACTGCCATACCAGACCTTACCAATACCGCCATACTGTGACTGGATGAATCTGCCATACCAGACCTGATCAATACCGCCATACTCTGACTGGATAACACCGCTATGCCAGACCCTACCAATACCGCCATAGTGTGACTGGATAACACCGCCACACCGGACCTGACCAATACTACCATACTGTGACTGGAAAACACTGCCATACCAGACCTGACCAATACCGCCATACTGTGACTGGATAACACTGCCATACCAGACCTGACCAATACCGTCATACTGTGACTGGATAACACTGCCATACCAGACCTGATCAATACCACCATACTGTGACTGGATAACACTGCCACAGCACCTCCACCAACTCTATACTACAGGTATACAGAACCCCAAACTATACACTACAGGTATACAGGAACTCCACCAACTATATACTACAGGTATACAGGACCCTAAACTATACACTACAGGTATACAGGACCCCCAAACTATATACTTCAGGTATACAAGACCTCCACCAACTGTATACTACAGGTATACAGCACCTCCACCAACTCTATACTACAAGTATACAGGACCCCCTATACACATCAACACTTTAAACCCGGGCAGCGCCGGGTACATTTTCTAGTAATACATATAATGGTTCTCAGCCGTCCTGCTCGTAAATTCTCCATTTTGTAAGGCGATATCTTATATACAGTAAACGTGGAGACGTGTTTGGGGTTTTTCTCGTAACTTGTTTATTTTTATTGATTTTCTTCTTCTGGATATGAGGACGCGGCGTATCAGCACAGGCAGCAGACGTTGTACTGAGGTGTGAGAGAGCGATGTGAGAGAGCGATGTGAGAGCGATGAGAGAGAGCGATGTGAGAGAGCGATGTGAGAGCGATGAGAGAGAGCGATGTGAGAGAGCGGTGTGAGAGAGCGATGTGAGAGAGCGGTGTGAGAGAGCGGTGTGAGAGAGCGGTGTGAGAGAGCGGTGTGAGAGAGCGGTGTGAGAGAGCGGTGTGAGAGAGCGGTGTGAGGGAGCGGTGTGAGGGAGCGGTGTGAGGGAGCGATGGAGAGCGGTGTGAGAGAGCGGTGTGAGAGAGCGGTGTGAGAGAGCGGTGTGAGAGAGCGATGTGTGAGAGCGATGTGAGAGAGCGGTGTGAGAGAGCGGTGTGAGAGAGCGATGTGAGAGAACAATGTGAGAGAGCGGTGTGAGAGAGCGATGTGAGAGAACGATGTGAGAGAGCGGTGTGAGTGATGTGTGAGAGAGCAGTGTGTGAGAGTGGTGTGAGAGAGCAATGTGAGAGAGCGATGAGAGAGAGCGGTGTGAGTGATGTGTGAGAGAGCAGTGTGTGAGAGTGGTGTGAGAGAGCCATGTGAGAGAGCGATGTGAGAGAGCGGTGTGAGTGATGTGTGAGAGAGAGGTGTGAAAGCAATGTGAGAGATCAGTGTGAGAGAGCGATGTTAGAGAGCGGTGTGAGAGGGCGATGTGAGAGAGCGGTGTGAGAGAGCGGTGTGAGAGAGCGATGTGAGAGAGCGGTGTGAGAGAGCGGTGTGAGGGAGCGATGGAGAGCGGTGTGAGAGAGCGGTGTGAGAGATCAGTGTGAGAGAGCGGTGTGAGAGAGCGGTGTGAGGGAGCGATGGAGAGCGGTGTGAGACAGCGGTGTGAGAGAGCGGTGTGAGAGAGCAATGTGAGAGAGCGGTGTGAGAGAGCGATGTGAGAGAGCGGTGTGAGAGAGCGATGTGAGAGAGCAGTGTGAGAGAGCAATGTGAAAGAGTGGTGTGAGAGAGCGATGTGAGAGAGCGGTGTGAGGGAGCAGTGTGAGAGAGCGATGTGAGAGAGCGATGTGAGAGAGCGGTGTGAGAGAGCGATGTAAGACAGCGATGTGAGAAAGCGATGTGAGAGAGCGGTGTGAGAGAGCGATGTGAGAGAGCGGTGTGAGAGAGCGATGTAAGACAGCGATGTGAGAGAGCGGTGTGAGAGCCATGTGAGAGAGCAATGTGAGAGAGCGGTGTGAGTGATGTGTGAGAGAGCGGTGTGAGTGATGTGTGAGAGAGCGGTGTGAGTGATGTGTGAGAGAGCGGTGTGAGAGAGCAATGAGAGAGAGCGGTGTGAGAGCGGCGCGAAAGAGCGGTGTTAGTTTTGTGTGAGAAGGTGGTGGGAGAAAGCAGTGTGAGGGAGCGGTGTGAGAGAGCGGTGGAAAGCGGTGTGAGAGAGCAGTGTGAGAGAGCGGTGGAGAGCGGTGTGAGAGAGCGATGTGAGAGATCGGTGTGAGAGAGTGATGTGAGAGCGATATGAGAGAGCGGTGTGAGGGAGCGATGGAGAGCGGTGTGAGAGAGCGGTGTGAGAGAGCGATGTGAGAGAGCGCTGTGAGAGAGCGATGTGAGAGAGTGGTGTAAGGGAGCGGTGTGAGAGAGCGTTGTGAGAGAGCGATGTGAGAGAGCGATATGAGAGAGTGGTGTGAGGGAGCGATGGAGAGCGGTGTGAGAGAGCGGTGTGAGAGAGCGGTGTGAGGGAGCGGTGTGAGAGAGCGGTGTGAGAGAGCGGTGTGAGAGAGCGGTGTGAGGGAGCGGTGTGAGGGAGCGGTGTGAGAGAGCGGTGTGAGAGAGCGATATGAGAGAGCGGTGTGAGAGAGCGATGTGAGAGAGCGGTGTTAGAGAGCGATATGAGAGAGTGGTGTGAGGGAGCGATGGAGAGCAGTGTGAGAGAGCGATGTGAGAGATCAGTGTGAGAGAGCGGTGTGATGGAGCGGTGTGAGGGAGCGGTGTGAGAGAGCGATGTGAGAGAGCGGTGTGAGGGAGCGATGGAGAGCGGTGTGAGAGAGTGGTGTGAGAGAGCGATGTGAGGGAGTGGTGTGAGGGAGTGGTGTGAGAGAGCGGTGTGAGGGAGCAATATGAGAGAGCGGTGTGAGAGAGCGATGTGAGAGAGCGATATGAGAGAGTGGTGTGAGGGAGCGATGGAGAGCGGTGTGAGAGAGCGATGTGAGAGAGTGGTGTGAGGGAGCGATGGAGAGCGGTGTGAGAGAGCGATGTGAGAGATCAGTGTGAGAGAGCGGTGTGAGGGAGCGGTGTGAGGGAGCGGTGTGAGGGAGCGGTGTGAGGGAGCGGTGTGAGAGAGCGATGTGAGAGAGCGATGTGAGAGAGCGATGTGAGAGAGCGGTGTGAGAGATCAGTGTGAGAGAGCGGTGTGAGGGAGCGGTGTGAGAGAGCGGTGTGATGGAGCGATGGAGATCAGTGTAAGAGAGCGGTGTGAGAGAGCGGTGTGAGAGAGCGGTGTGAGAGAGCGGTGTGAGAGAGCGGTGTGAGAGAGCGGTGTGAGAGCGTTTTGAGAGAGTGGTGTGAGAGAGCGGTGTGAGAGAGCAATGTGAGAGAGCGGTGTGAGTGATGTGTGAGAGAGCGGTGTGAGAGAGCGATGTGAGAGAGCGGTGTGAGAGAGCGGTGTGAGAGAGCGGTGTGAGAGAGCGGTGTGAGAGAGCGGTGTGAGAGAGCGGTGTGAGAGAGCGATGTGAGAGAGCGGTGTGAGAGAGCGGTGTGAGAGAGCGGTGTGAGAGAGCGATGTGAGAGATCGATGTGAGAGAGCGGTGTGACAGAGCGATGTGAGAGATCGATGTGAGAGAGCGATGTCAGAGACCGGTGTGAGAGCGGTGTGTGAGAGGGTTGTGAAAGATCGGTGTGAGAGAGCGGTATGAGAGCGATGTGAGAGAGCTGTGTGAGAGAGCGATGTGAGAGATCGGTGTGAGAGAGCTGTGTGAGAGAGCGATGTGAGAGATCGGTGTGAGAGAGCGGTGTGAGAGAGCGGTTTGAGAGAGCGATGTGAGAGAGCGGTGTGAGAGAGCGATGTGAGGGAGCGATGTGAGAGAGCGATGTGAGAGAGCGATGTGAGAGATCGGTGTGAGAGAGCGATGGAGAGCGGTGTGAGAGAGCGGTGTGAGAGAGCGGTGTGAGAGAGCGGTGTGAGAGAGCGGTGTGAGAGCAACATATAATATATAGTACATATAATATAGCTACATACAGGGTCGGTCTTGGCATTTCTGGGGCCCCAAGCGAAGTTATGTCTGGGCCCCCCCACTTGACACGCGGTCCAAAACAATAGACCGCTGTGTGTTGCCCCCAGTAGTATATACCCCTTGTGCGCTACTGCCAGTAATATATACTCCTTGTGTGCTGCCCCCAATAGTTTATACCCCTTGTGTCCTGCCCCCCAGTAGTATATACCCCTTGTTTGCTTCCCCCAGTAGTATATAGACCCCTGTGTGTTCCCCCAGTTATATATAGCCCCCCCGTGTGCTCCCCCAGAAGTATATAGACCTCCTGTGTGCTGCCCCAGTTGTATATAGACCCCCTGTGTGCTGCCCCCAGTTGTATATACCCCCTGTGTGCTTCCCCACTAGTATATAGGCCAACAGTGTGCTCCCTCAGGGGTATTTAGCCCCCCTGTGTGCTCCCCTACTTGGATATAGACCTCCTGTGTGCTCCTCCACTTGGATATAGACCCCTGTGTGCTCCTCCAGTAGCATATAAACCCCCTGTGAGGTTCCCCCAGTAGTATATAGACCCCCTGTGTGCCCCACCAGTATTATAGACCCCTTGTGTGCTGCCCCAGTAGTATACAGACCCCTGTGTGATCCCCCAGTTATATATAGACCACCTGTATGTTCCTCCAGTAGTATATAGATCCCCTGTGTGCCCCACCAGTAGTATATAGACCCCTGTGTGCTCCCCCAGTAGTATATAGCCCCCCTGTGTGCCCCCTCCCACTTGGATATAGACCTCCTGTGTGCTCTCCAAGTTGTATATAGACCCCATTCTGCTGCCCCAAGTAGTATATAGACCCCCTGTGTGCTGCCCCCAGTAGTATATAGACCCCTCTGTGAAGTCCCAGTAGTCTATAGCCCCCCTGTGTGCTCCCCCTGTTATATAGCCCCCCTGTGTGCTCCCCCCATTTATATAGACCCCCGATGTGCGCTCCCCCAGTTAAACAGACCCCTGTGTGCTCCCCCTTCCATATAGTATATAACACAATAAAACAAACACTTATACTCACCTGGGTCCGGGCGTCTCCTCTTCTCTTCACTCTTGTGGCCGCAGGAAGGGTTTTCCCTGCGGCCACAAGAGTGACTGACAGGAAGGGGGCCAATGTCTCCCGCCCTGTCAGTGCTGCTGCATGTAACTATGAGCGCTCATTGCGAGTGCTCATAGTTACAGTCCAGATGGCAGCAGCGAGCGGGGCAGCGGCCCTGTCCAGCGGTCTTGAGCACAAGAGCGGGGTGTGGGGGCCCCCCTGGATGTTGGGGGCCCCAAGCGATCGCTTGGGGTGCTTGGTGCCAAAGACCGCCACTGTATATATATAACATATAATACAGCTACATATAATATATAGTACATATAATATAGCTGCATATAACATATAATACATAGTACATATAATATAGCTGCATATAACATATAATATATAGTACATATAATACAGCTACATATAACCTATAATATACAGTACATATAATACAGCTACATATAACATAATATATAGTACATATAATATAGCTGCATACAGAGCCGTTTTAATACATTGGTGGGCCCAGTGCACAGCCCTCAAGAGTGGGCCCCCCCCTTACCTTTCTGCACATTGTATAATGTACTGAATTTGCCCCCACACTGTATCAAGAGCCCCAATACATACAGTAGTTACCTTATAACACTATTTCCACCATACAGTGATTACATATTACATAAAAACTGCACTAAACAAAACAGAAAGATATCACCAATGATACCATTACATAATACCGCCACATCATGACCCCTAACACTACAATCCTATAACAGAGTGCAGTTACATCCAGTGACTCACCGGGGGCGTTTTCTCCAATCAGAGTCTGTCACCTTTTCTTTTTCTCTCCATCCAGCCTGGGCCACCTTGAAGTCTTCTCCTGGCTGTGAATCTTCTCTCCAGAATCTGCCAGACAAATATTTTAGGCTCCAACACATCCAGTAGTTAGGTCCCTTGTACCTCTATACAGTAGTTACACCCCTCTGTACTCCTACATAGTTACACCCCTCTGTGCCTCCATAGTTTTAAGGTGTCCCTGTAGTATATAGACCCTCATGTGCTCCTCCAGTTATATACAGCCCTCCTGTGCGCTCCCCCATTAGTATATAGCCCCCCTGTGCACTCTCCCCAGTAGTATATAGCCCCCCTGTGCTCTCCCACAATAGTATATAGCCCCCCTGTGCTCTCCCACAATAGTATATAGCCCCCCTGTGCTCTCCCACAATAGTATATAGTCCCCCTGTGCTCTCCAATAGTATATAGACCCCTATGCTCTCCCACAATAGTATATAGCCCCCTGTGCTCTCCCCCAATAGTATATAGCCCCCCTGTGCTCCCCCCAATAGTATATAGCCCCCTGTGCTCTCCCCAATAGTATATAGCCCCCCTGTGCTCTCCATAATATATAGCCCCCCTGTGCTCTCCCCCATAGTATATAGACCCCTGTGCTCCTCAATATGATATAGCTCCCTGTGCTCACCAATAGTATATACCTCCCCTGTGCTCCCCAATAGTATATAGTCCCCTGTGCTCCCCAATAGTATATAGCTCCCCAGTGCTCCCCCATAGTATATATTCCCCTGTGCTCCCCCATAGTATATAGCCCCTCTGTGCTCCCCAGTAGTATATAGCCCCCTGTGCTCCCCAGTAGTATATAGCTCCCCTGTGCTCCCCAGTAGTATATAGCTCCCCTGTGCTCCCCAGTAGTATATAGCTCCCCTGTGCTCCCCCATAGTATATAGCCCCCTGTGCTCCCCCATAGTATATAGCCCCCCTGTGCTCCCCCATAGTATATAGCCCCCTGTGCTCCCCCATAGTATATAGATTCCCTGTGCTCCCCATAGTATATAGACCCCTGTGCTCCCCAGTAGTATATAGTCCCCTGTGCTCTCCCATAGTATATAGGTCCCCTGTGCTCCCCCATAGTATATAGCTCCCCTGTGCTCCCCCATAGTATATAGCCCCCTGTGCTCCCCCATAGTATATAGCTCCCCTGTGCTCCCCCATAGTATATAGCCCCCTAAGCTCCCCCATTGTATAAAGCTCCCTGTGCTCCCCAGTAGTATATAGCCCCCTGTGCTCCCCAGTAGTATATAGCTCCCTGTGCTCCCCACAGTATATAGCTCCCCTGTGCTCCCCCATAGTATATAGCCCCCTGTGCTCCCCCATAGTAAATAGCCCCCTGTGCTCCCCAGTAGTATATAGCCCCCTGTGCTCCCCAGTAGTATATAGCTCCCCTGTGCTCCCCAGTAGTATATAGCTCCCCTGTGCTCCCCAGTAGTATATAGCTCCCCTGTGCTCCCCAGTAGTATATAGCTCCCCTGTGCTCCCCAGTAGTATATAGCTCCCCTGTGCTCCCCCATAGTATATAGCTTCCCTGTGCTCCCCATAGTATATAGACCCCTGTGCTCCCCAGTAGTATATAGCCCCCTGTGCTCCCCCATAGTATATAGCTTCCCTGTGCTCCCCATAGTATATAGACCCCTGTGCTCCCCAGTAGTATATAGCCCCTTGTGCTCCCCCATAGTATATAGGTCCCCTGTGCTCCCCCATAGTATATAGCCCCCTGTGCTCCCCCATAGTATATAGCTCCCCTGTGCTCCCCAATAGTATATAGCCCCCTGTGCTCCCCAATAGTATATAGCTTCCCTGTGCTCCCCATAGTATATAGACCCCTGTGCTCCCCAGTAGTATATAGCCCCTTGTGCTCCCCCATAGTATATAGCTTCCCTGTGCTCCCCATAGTATATAGACCCCTGTGCTCCCCAGTAGTATATAGACCCTTGTGCTCCCCCATAGTATATAGCTCCCCTGTGCTCCCCAGTAGTATATAGCCCCCTGTGCTCCCCCATAGTATATAGCCCCGTCCTCCCCCATAGTATATAGCCCCCTGTGCTCCCCCATAGTATATAGCCCCCTGTGCTCCCCAATAGTATATAGCGCCCCTGTGCTCCCCCATAGTATATAGCCCCCTGTGCTCCCCAATAGTATATAGCTCCCCCTCCCATATAACATTGAAAAAAACAAACATTGTTACTCACCTGGGTCCTCGCGTTCCTCTTCTCTTCCCTCTTGTGGCCGCACTTCCTGTGGTCACAAGAGGCTGCACTCCCCTCACCCTCGCGCCGACGTTCCAGTGACGTCGGGCGCTAGAGGGAGAGTGCGGCCTCTTGTGACCGCAGGAAGTGCGGCCACAAGAGTGACTGACAGGGAGGGAGCCAATGGCTCTCTCTCTGTCAGTGTCGCTGCTGCTGCAGCGCTGAAGCGCCGCAGCAGCAGCGGGCGGGGGCAGCGGTGATCGCCGGGGGGGCCCTGCAGGGGGCGCCATGGAGGGGTAAGTAGATTACCCATCCATGGCGCTCCCCCCTGACAGGCTGGTGGCCGGAGCCCTGTGCGACCGCATTGGTCGCACATAGCAACGGCCGGCCTGCTCGGGGGGGCCCCTTTAACCAGTGGGCCCGGTGCACGTGCACCATGTGCCCTCTGGTTAAAGCGGCCCTGGCTGCATATAACATATAATATACAGTACATATAATACAGCTACATATAACATATAATATATAGTACATATAATACAGCTGCATATAACATAATATATAGTACATATAATACAGCTACATATAACATAATATATAGTACATATAATACAGCTACATATAACATAATATATAGTACATATAATACAGCTACATATAACATAATATATAGTACATATAATACAGCTACATATAACATATAATATATAGTACATATAATACAGCTGCATATAACATAATATATAGTACATATAATATAGCTGCATATAACATATAATATAGCTGCATATAACATAGCTGCATATAACATACAATATAGTACATACAATATAGCTGCCATCTAGAACAAAAGAGTTTAGTAAATGAATAAGGGTCTGCACAGCCCCCGGCCATCAAGCCTCTTGTATTGCAATTCAGCCCTATTCATTTAATCAGCTTAAAGCGACTCTGTACCCACAATCTTTCCCCCAAACCAATTGTACCTTCGGATAGCTGCTTTTAATCCAAGATCTGTCCTGGGGTCTGTTCGGCAGGGGATGCAGTTATTGTCATAAAAACAACTTTTAATCTGGCAGCGCTGTGTCTAACGGCCGGGGCTTACATTTGTATATGCATTAGGCTGGCACCACCTCTCTGTCCTTCCTCCCCACCCTCCTCATCATTAGGAATGCTCCAGGCAGATGGCTTCCTATTCCCCACCTGTGGCAGTCCGGCACATGGGCTGGATCGTTAATACACCTGTGCAAAGCTCAAACAGCAGTAAATGTTCCTGGATCATTCCTAATGATGAGGAGGGTGGGGAGGAGGGACAGAGAGGTGGTGCCAGCCTAATGCATATACAAATGTAAGCCCCGGCCGTTAGACACAGCGCTGCCCTATTAAAAGTTGTTTTTAGGACAATAACTGCATCCCCTGCTGAACGGACCCCAGGACAGATCTTGGATTAAAAGCAGCTTTACAAAGGTACAAGTGGTTTGGGGGGGTCAGATTGTGGGTACAGAATCGCATTAAAGTGTTGCTGTGTTTGTTTGTTTTTTTGTTTGTTTGTTTTATTGCAGAAATCAATAGTCCAGGCGATTTTAAGAAACTTTGTAATTGGGTTTATTAGCAAACATCCCATTATCTGCATTCCTTTCCCCAGGTCCCCTCCCCTCCTCCTCTCTCATTCACTGCTCATTATCAGGAAATCTCAACTCTTTTACATCAGTCGGCCCTGTGTAACCTATGGAGGGGGGAGGAGAGAGATTAGTCACCAGCAGAGAGCAAAGGATTACACAGCAGGAGCTGTGTGAAAGCTGGTATTCAGAGGTCAGAGAGGTCAGTGCTGACTTCAGAGGAGATAGCCCGGTGATGTAGCTGTAGGACTTTGCTGTCCTGTTTTGGTGCCTCGTCTCCCTCCACCCCTCCCCTCTCCATAGAGAACAATGAAGACAGGGGGAGAGCTTCAAACTGCTTGATGGGACTGTGGTGGCCGGATTCAGAGACCGCAGGGTTTGTAGACAGCTTTGCTGGCTGCACGGGTGACGGGGTGTAATATCTGCCTGGTAGCTGGTTCATGTGTGACAGGTTTGTCCTAGAAAGCTGAAGGAGCGTCTCTCTATGAAGAGTTTCCCTCAGTCGGTGACGGGTGGTCACGCTCCTCTCCGTCTCCACCACTGAGTGACCCCCACCATCCCCCGAGCGGCTGCTGTGTAATCCCGGTGAGTGTATAATCTGTCCATTTACACAGAAAGATTATCTGCCAAAGATTTGAAGCCAAAGCCAGGAATGGATTTGAAAAGAGGAGAGGTCTTTTCTTTATGACCTGATCTCTGTTTCTGGCTTTGGCTTCATCTCTTTGTCAGATAATCTTTCTGTGTGAATGGCCCCTTACATTTGCACACCTCTCTCCGCACACTCCTCGCACACTGCAGGGAACACAATTAGTACATTATCACTTAATGAAGCGGCTTCACAGCAGAAATCAGAACGTGTCCAGAAGATGTCGCGTCCGCACTCATTACCGCCATGAAGTATGGCTCTTTTCTCTGTTTTTCCATTCACACTGTACGATCAATACATCGAGTCCGGCAATTCATCTTCATGGGACGGATAACGAGAACCTCGGGTCTTCACAGGCTGTTTTATTAAAGGGGAACGCAGAGAAATAAGAACGCTTTCACATCCACCGCTGTTAGAACGCTATACAGATTTGTAAATTACTTCTATTGAAAAATCTCCAGTCTTCCAGTATTTATCAGCTGCTGTATGTCCTGCAGGAAGTGGTGTATTCTTTCCAGTCTGACACAGTGCTCTCTGCTGCCACCTCTGTCCATGTCAGGAACTGTCCAGAGCAGGAGAGGTTTTCTATGGGGATTTGCTGCTGCTCTGGACAGTTCCTAACATGGACAGAGGTGGCAGCAGAGAGCACTGTGGAAAGAATACACCACTTCCTGCAGGACATACAGCAGCTGATAAGTACTGGAAGACTGGACATTTTTTAAATAAAAGTAAATTTCAAATCTTTATAACTTTCTGACTCCGGTTTATTTGAAAGAAATATGTTATTGCTGGAGTACCCCTTAAAAGCATTTTAAAGGACTCCTCCTATTACAGGGGTAATACATGTTGCCTCCTGGAGACAATTCTTATTAAGCTGCTAAGCCAATCCTTTGCTACAGTAATTGACGTCTTGCTGCTTCTGGTCTCTACACATGAACTCCCACAGTAAGGTCAGAGCCCCCCCACAACGTGTTGTTTATACAGCAGAAATGCAAACTAGTAGTGCAAGCGTAATCACGTCTACTGGCGCAGAATCTGAAGCATCAATAGTGTCCGTATATCACATCACAAGGCCAACCCTACGGCGAGGGGCCAATAACAGGGGCCACCATTGTGCCTTCATATCAAAGGAACCACATTGCCTAAGGGCAAACCCAAGGTGATGGATGGAGAGGAGGGGGTTAACCAGGTCTGCATTGGGTCTACACCAGCTGACATCTTTAAGGGAACCTGTCGCCCCTCCTGACCTCATGATATAACAATAACAGCTCCGTCATGTCTCTGATCTTCTTACTAGAAAAGTATAATAAACAAGTAGGTGTTACCAGTGCGGGGTGTAGCAGGGCCGGACTGGGACTTAAAATCAGCCCTGGCACTCAAACCTCAGCAGCCCCCATACCATATCCCTCCTTATAAATTAGAGATAGCGTTGTACTATACATGCTGTAGCCAATTGAACCCTACCATCAACACATAAAAAAAAAATCTTTTGTGCATATTTATGTATTTCAGCAGCACCAAATCCAGGGCTCCAGACTAAAAAATTTACCTAGGAGCCATTGGCTCCTAACCTGAAAAATTTAGGCGCCAAATAGAATATTTGGTCGCCAACATTTTAAACCATGTAAAATTAATGTTATGTTACATGGGACTTACTGTGTGCAGAGGCTGCGGCAGCCTCCTCCTCCTTTAGATCCTTTCTTTTCTTAGTTTGTATATGGTTGTCAAGTTGCAAGTTTCCATGTTGAACGTTTTCAGTCTGACTCAGTACTTCAGCTTCACTTGGCTAGCCTTTTAATGAGGCTTACTCTTCTGAACTTGAACTTAAAGGGAACCTGTCACCCCCGTGCCGGGGTGACAGGCTCCCAACCCCCCGTTAGAACCCCCTATACTCACCTCATCTTCACCCCGCTTCTGAAGATGGTCGGGTCACGGAGATCTCAGCCGCTGCAGCCCGGCGCGCACACTGAGAGATGAGTCCAATGCTCATAGAGAATGATGGGAGAGTCCAGCGCTCCGTCATTCTCTATGAGTGTTGGACTCATCTCTCAGTGTGCGCGCCGGGCTGCAGCGGCTGAGATCTCCGTGACCCGACCATCTTCAGAAGCGGGACCCGGCGCGATGAGGTGAGTATAGGGGGCTCTAACGGGGGGTTGGGAGCCTGTCACCCCGGCACCGGGGGTGACAGGTTCCCTTTAAAAGCTTGCAACAGTCTATACATACTGAGCTAGACTTATGACTGCAGCCATAGTGACCCCCCACAAGATGTGTATATAGATAGATATATCTCTCACCTAGTGACTAATGCAAGTGACCCCCTACAATACAGACACCTGAGGGGCCCTGATAATAATAATAATTGTGCATATATCTATCTCCCAGTGTCTGCAGCCAGTTTGCCCTACACTTATAGATGGCCCCCTCCCCATTATAGATGACCCCCTCTACCCCCATTATAGATGCCACCTCCTCCCCTCATTATAGATGCCCCCTCTTCTCCCCCCCTTATAGATGCCCCCTCTTCTCCCCCCCTTATAGATGACCCCCCTCCCCTTATAGATGGCCCCCTCTCCCCCCCCCCATTATAGATGCCCCCTCTTCTCCCCCCTTATAGATGACCCCCTCCCCTTATAGATGGCCCCCTCTCCCCCCCCATTATAGATGCCCCCTCTTCTCCCCCCTTATAGATACCCCCTCCCCTTATAGATGCCCCCTCTCCCCTTATAGATGCCCCCTCTCCCCCCCCATTATAGATGCCCCCTCTTCTCCCCCCCTTATAGATGACCCCCTCCCCTTATAGATGGCCCCCTCTCCCCCCCCATTATAGATGCCCCCTCTTCTCCCCCCTTATAGATACCCCCTCCCCTTATAGATGCCCCCTCTCCCCTTATAGATGCCCCCTCTCCCCCCCCATTATAGATGCCCCCTCTTCTCCCCCCCTTATAGATGACCCCCTCCCCTTATAGATGGCCCCCTCTCCCCCCCCCCCATTATAGATGCCCCCTCTTCTCCCCCTTATAGATACCCCCTCCCCTTATAGATGCCCCCTCTCCCCTTATAGATGCCCCCTCTCCCCCCCCATTATAGATGCCCCCTCTTCTCCCCCCCTTATAGATACCCCCTCCCCTTATAGATGGCCCCCTCTCCCCCCCTTGAAGATGGCCCCTCTTCTCCCCCCATTATAGATGCCCCCCTTCTCTTCCCCCCATTATAGATGCCCCCCTCCCCTTTCCTCTATGCTAAGCAGTATTTAAAAAAAACAAACACACAAACTCACCTGACAACCCGCTCCCCCGGCGATCCTCTTCTTCTTTAGGTGCTGTCCCCGGCTGATGCGCAGCTGCCGGGGGTGTCCCGTCCTATCCCCGGCAGCGCGGCGCATCAGTGAGCTCCCTGTACGCCGGGGCTGTGACTTCTGACACAGGAAGCGTCTCTGACGTGCGCTTCCTGTGCCGGAAGTCAGGGCCCCAGGCAGCTCACTGATGCGCCGCGCTGCCGGGGATAGGACGGGACACCCCCGGCAGCCGCGCATCAGCCACTCATCAGCCGCGCATCTTAAAGAGACAGCGCGCCGCCGCCGGGGCCAGTCGCAAATGGCGCCCAGATTAATAAATCTGGGCGCCATTTGCAAAATGGCAGTCGCATTGGCGACCATTTTGGTCGCCATCTGGAGCCCTGAAATCCGCAATAGATTAGGTATGTACGGGAATCTGTGAGGTCCCTACTAGGTACAGAGCTGTAGAAAGGTGCGGGGGAGATACAGTATCAGTGACAGGACTTTTAGTCCAGTGTAAACTTTCATAATCATCCTTTTTCTTTAGCAGCTGAAGTGTCACAGAGGCGGAGCCTTCCTGCTCTGACTGATTTACATACATGGCGGTGCTGCGGCTGTCACTGTGACACTTTAGCTGGTAATAAAAAGGAGTGATTATAGTGCAACTACATCCAGTGACTTACAGGAGGCGTCTTCTCTGCATGAATTGCAAGTGACGTTAATGCTAAAGTTGTTCTCTTTTTCTTGCTCGGCCGTCATGAAGACTTCTCCGGCCGTCACTCCCCTCTGTAGGATCTACCAGACAAACATTTTAGGATCCTTGCTCCAGCATCATACCCAAGTGTTTTGCTTCACACAGTAACCTTGGCCAAAGTGTCTGGGGCCCCCCTAACAAAAGGGCCAATGCTCCACTCACACCTTGGACGTGACCCTATTACTTGTTAATACCCAATAAAAGAATAAATTTAACATGAAGATGAAGGTGACACTATTAAAAATACACTCCAGGTCACCAGTATATGAAGTGTATGGATATGGCGGCCCACACCGGCCCTGCCGTTACTGTAGGAGCTGCAGACGACTATCCATAGAACAATACTGATGACCGGATGATATATTAGAAGCTGCATAGCCCCTCATCTAGTGTCACTTTGCACAGAGGGAGCGGTACTGCAGCTTATTTCCAGGGAAGTGAATGGAGCCGAGTTCTAATACAATAACACACACAACCTGAGGACAGGGGTGGCGCTGTTTTTGGAAGAAAACAACTATGTTTTTCTAATTCTGGATAATCCTTTTAAATTCTGTAGTGATGATTATGACCATAAAGTCCCTACATGTGAGCGCAGAACATAATAAACTGTTATGGACCTTTTAGGACTTTATGAGCAGCTACTGTATGGTCGCATTCACACGTTCTGCACAGAACACGGACGTGAAATGCCTGTAACGGACTCTCCCCGCCCGGACAGCATCTGTGATAAGATGCTGGGAGCGGGGGAACTGTACAGATATACTGTAATATCTGCAGAACACGGACGTGAAATGCCTGTAACGGACTCTCCCCCGCCCGGACAGCATCTGTGATAAGATGCTGGGAGCGGGGGAACTGTACAGATATGCTGTAATGAAGCAGCCGTGCGGCTTTGTCATTACAGCACTGTCCAGGCGGGGGAGAGTTGATGCTGTCCGGGCGGGGGAGAGTCCGTTACAGGCATTTCACGTCCATGTTCTGTGCAGAACATGGACTGTGTGAATGTGGCCTATGGCCGTGTGTGTGTGAACATAGCCTGAGAGACAAAAGTCCAGCACCTCGTTCTGGTGTATTAGGATTCACAGCTTTATAACAGATCCGTAATGTAAGACCCCATTGTTACCAACAACTGCATCATGTGATGGTGATGGCGTCTGGTATCAGGGATTTACAATAAAGATGGGAATATAATTACATAGGAAGAAAGTGCTGGACTTTTGTCTATGGAATCCGACATATATTTACAGTCACATTAAACTACAGATTATTCCAGTGGTGTAAACACCCAGCACACACTGTGCATACATACATATATATATACATACATACACATGAAGCCGGCATTAAACAGATTGCGCTGACGCTACAGTTCAGGTATGGTCACATGTCAGCGCAATGTCTGGCAGTATACACTTTCTGTAGTGCTGTGCACTGCGGATACCCTGGGATGGGTGCACTACAACCAACCCATGGCGTCCCTGTCACACAATGGAGACTATACACTAGGACAACATCTCCTTCATACAAAAATGTGTTTTCATATTCTGCCATATTGCATATACAAAATATATAGAATACTGTGTGTGCAATGTCAGAATAAGAAGGCACAATTTTTGCATGAAGTAGATGAGGTCCTCTGGATTTTGTTTAACACATGCATATCATATATGAGCACATTCTGTACAAACATAAAATTATATACACATAGGCCTACTGCACATACATATATCATAAGCATACTACAGAAGCATGTATACACTATACACACACATACACACACACTATACATATATTCATACATCATAAACATACTACAGAGGCATGTATACACTATATACTGTACACACACACATATATATATATATACACACACACATACTGCACATACATATATACACACACATATACTGTACATATATATATATATATATACAGACACACATATATACTGTACATATATCACATACAAACCCACACACACTTTACATACACATATACATACTAGAGACATGCATACACTATATACTGTACACACATATACATACATCATAAACACACTAGAGGCATGCATACACTATATACTGTACACACATATACATACTAGAGGCATGCATACACTATATACTGTACACACATATACATACTAGAGGCATGCATACACTATATACTGTACACACATATACATACTAGAGGCATGCATACACTATATACTGTACACACATATACATACTAGAGGCATGCATACACTATATACTGTACACACATATACATACATACTAGAGGCATGCATACACTATATACTGTACACACATATACATACTAGAGGCATGCATACACTATATACTGTACACACATATACATACTAGAGGCATGCATACACTATATACTGTACACACATATATACATACTAGAGGCATGCATACACTATATACTGTACACACATATACATACTAGAGGCATGCATACACTATATACTGTACACACATATACATACTAGAGGCATGCATACACTATATACTGTACACACATATACATACTAGAGGCATGCATACACTATATACTGTACACACATATACATACTAGAGGCATGCATACACTATATACTGTACACACATACACATACTAGAGGCATGCATACACTATATACTGTACACACATATATACATACTAGAGGCAGGCATACACTATATACTGTACACACATATATACATACTAGAGGCATGCATACACTATATACTGTACACACATATACATACTAGAGGCATGCATACACTATATACTGTACACACATATACATACTAGAGGCATGCATACACTATATACTGTACACACATATACATACTAGAGGCATGCATACACTATATACTGTACACACATATACATACTAGAGGCATGCATACACTATATACTGTACACACATATACATACTAGAGGCATGCATACACTATATACTGTACACACACATATACATACTAGAGGCATGCATACACTATATACTGTACACACATATACATACTAGAGGCATGCATACACTATATACTGTACACACATATACATACTAGAGGCATGCATACACTATATACTGTACACACATATACATACTAGAGGCATGCATACACTATATACTGTACACACATATACATACTAGAGGCATGCATACACTATATACTGTACACACATATATACATACTAGAGGCATGCATACACTATATACTGTACACACATATATACATACTAGAGGCATGCATACACTATATACTGTACACACATATATACATACTAGAGGCATGCATACACTATATACTGTACACACATATATACATACTAGAGGCATGCATACACTATATACTGTACACACATATATACATACTAGAGGCAGGCATACACTATATACTGTACACACATATATACATACTAGAGGCATGCATACACTATATACTGTACACACATATACATACTAGAGGCATGCATACACTATATACTGTACACACATATACATACTAGAGGCATGCATACACTATATACTGTACACACATATACATACTAGAGGCATGCATACACTATATACTGTACACACATATACATACTAGAGGCATGCATACACTATATACTGTACACACATATACATACTAGAGGCATGCATACACTATATACTGTACACACATATACATACTAGAGGCATGCATACACTATATACTGTACACACACATATACATACTAGAGGCATGCATACACTATATACTGTACACACATATACATACTAGAGGCATGCATACACTATATACTGTACACACATATACATACTAGAGGCATGCATACACTATATACTGTACACACATATACATACTAGAGGCATGCATACACTATATACTGTACACACATATACATACTAGAGGCATGCATACACTATATACTGTACACACATATATACATACTAGAGGCATGCATACACTATATACTGTACACACATATATACATACTAGAGGCATGCATACACTATATACTGTACACACATATATACATACTAGAGGCATGCATACACTATATACTGTACACACATATATACATACTAGAGGCATGCATACACTATATACTGTACACACATATATACATACTAGAGGCATGCATACACTATATACTGTACACACACATATATACACACTAGAGGCATGCATACACTATATACTGTACACACATATACATACTAGAGGCATGCATACACTATATACTGTACACACATATACATACTAGAGGCATGCATACACTATATACTGTACACACATATACATACTAGAGGCATGCATACACTATATACTGTACACACATATACACACTAGAGGCAGGTCCTGGCAGGTCCTCCTCCCTCACATCCAGCATGGAGCTCCCCCGCCCCTCCGACTGCAGAGCAGGAAGGAGATGATGGAATCATTGTGGGGGGAGGGAGACTTGGTTGCCTCTTCACACAGCCCAGCAGGGGGCAGATGACAGGCTGGGGCTGTAGCTTGGTGGGGTCCTGTCTGATCACCCATCAGTGCCCGGGCCCCTCGGACTGACACCTCAGTCAGCAGCAGCCTCTCCATGGGGCAACTTCTTCTCCTCTGTCCTCCAGGAAGCGGATCCTCTGCAGGAAATGACGTCAGCTGTGAGAGAGGAAGTTGTAGCAGACGGCCTGTGCGGCACCTCCGTTATGTGAGGTATAGGGAGATAGGCCGAGGGGAGGGGGGAGGGGGGAGCGGGGGAGGAATATTCCGGCCCAGTCACACTGCCAGAGGGGGGGGGAGCGGGGGAGGAATATTCCGGCCCAGTCACACTGCCAGAGGGGGGGGGAGCGGGGGAGGAATATTCCGGCCTAGTCACACTGCCAGAGGGGGGGGGAGCGGGGGAGGAATATTCCGGCCTAGTCACACTGCCAGAGGGGGGGGGGGGAGCGGGGGAGGAATATTCCGGCCCAGTCACACTGCCAGAGGGGGGGGGGGGTGGGGGGGGAGCGGGGGAGGAATATTCCGGCCCAGTCACACTGCCAGAGGGGGGGGGAGCGGGGGAGGAATATTCCGGCCCAGTCACACTGCCAGAGGGGGGGGGGGGAGCGGGGGAGGAATATTCCGGCCTAGTCACACTGCCAGAGGGGGGGGGGGAGGGGGGGAGGAATATTCCGGCCTAGTCACACTGCCAGAGGGGGGGGGGAGGGGGGGAGGAATATTCCGGCCTAGTCACACTGCCAGAGGGGGGGGGGGGGAGCGGGGGAGGAATATTCCGGCCCAGTCACACTGCCAGAGGGGGGGGGGGGGAGCGGGGGAGGAATATTCCGGCCTAGTCACACTGCCAGAGGGGGGGGGGGGGAGGGGGGGAGGAATATTCCGGCCTAGTCACACTGCCAGAGGGGGGGGGGGGGGGGGGAGGGGGGGAGGAATATTCCGGCCTAGTCACACTGCCAGAGGGGGGTGGGGGAGGGGGGGAGGAATATTCCGGCCTAGTCACACTGCCAGAGGGGGGGGGGGGGAGGGGGGGAGGAATATTCCGGCCTAGTCACACTGCCAGAGGGGGAGGGGAGCGGGGGAGGAATATTCCGGCCTAGTCACACTGCCAGAGGGGGGGGGGGGGGGAGGGGGGGAGGAATATTCCGGCCCAGTCACACTGCCAGAGGGGGGGGGGGGGGGGAGGAATATTCCGGCCCAGTCACACTGCCAGAGGGGGGGGGGGAGCGGGGGAGGAATATTCAACAAAGGAAAACAAAGGAGATAGGACAAAGGAGGGAAACAGACCGGCACCTGTGATTGGGAGAAAAACACACATGACAAACACTGGGGCGGGAGAAAGGGGTATGAGGATAGGTTGAGAAGAAAAGAGCACCTCCTATTGGTCAGCATAAAACATATGGTACAACAAACATTAACCCATGACTACCTTCAGCTGTGCAATACATATAAATACATAGGAAACACTGACACCTAGTGGGGAAACTGTAAATACTTTATCCACCACTTAACCTGAAGTGAGAACTTTTTGACAGGTGCACAGAAGAGAAAGAAACGCCTGTGGTCAAACACCACATACTCCCCCACTTGAGAAAAGCTGTCCACAGTGAACAAGTTAATAATATATATAATATAGAAGAGTCATATAAACATTATAAAACATTAGTAAGTGCAGTAGGCAATGGTTAGCAAACTGGAACACAGGAACAACTTCAGGTGAGGAGCTTCTTATAGGAGCACCCTGGCTGTAGATACTCTAGAGTCCTTTAAACATGGCTGTAGGTGTGCAAGCGGCCATCTTTATTGATGCAGTGCCCACTATGCATAACAAAGGCTCCTCTCAGCAAACAGAGGCCATTTTAAATTCCATGTATGACACAGTCCTTGGGGCACTCTTCATCCTCACATGAGGCAAAGAAATCATAGCTAGACCGGGCACAAAAGCTTAAACAGGTTGCAGCACACAAAGGCCAACAGGGCCTCAACAGATGCCGGGCAGCAGAGACACTAGCTGACAGCTAAGCGAGCAGGAGGCCAAGCAGCGGAGACACTGGCTGACAGCTGAGCGAGCAGGAGGCCGGGCAGCAGAGACACTGGCTGACAGCTGAGCAAGCAGGAGGCCGAGCAGCAGAGACACTGGCTGACAGCTAAGCGAGCAGGAGGACAGGCAGCAGAGACACTGGCTGACAGCTGAGCGAGCAGGAGGCCAAGCAGCGGAGACACTGGCTGACAGCTGAGCGAGCAGGAGGCCGGGCAGCAGAGACACTGGCTGACAGCTGAGCGAGCAGGAGGCCGGGCAGCAGAGACACTGGCTGACAGCTAAGCGAGCAGGAGGCCAAGCAGCGGAGACACTGGCTGACAGCTGAGCGAGCAGGAGGACAGGCAGCAGAGACACTGGCTGACAGCTGAGCGAGCAGGAGGTCGAGCAGCAGAGACACTGGCTGACAGCTGAGCGAGCAGGAGGACAGGCAGCAGAGACACTGGCTGACAGCTGAGCGAGCAGGAGGCCAAGCAGCAGAGACACTGGCTGACAGCTGAGCGAGCAGGAGGACAGGCAGCAGAGACACTGGCTGACAGCTGAGTGAGCAGGAGGTCGAGCAGCAGAGACACTGGCTGACAGCTGAGCGAGCAGGAGGACAGGCAGCAGAGACACTGGCTGACAGCTGAGCGAGCAGGAGGCCGAGCAGCAGAGATACTGGCTGACAGCTGAGCGAGCAGGAGGCCGGGCAGCAGAGACACTGGCTGACAGCTGAGTGAGCAGGAGGCCGAGCAGCAGAGACACTGGCTGACAGCTGAGCGAGCAGGAGGCCGAGCAGCAGAGACACTGGCTGACAGTTGAGCGAGCAGGAGGCCGAGCAGCAGAGACACTGGCTGACAGCTGAGCGAGCAGGAGGCCGGGCAGCAGAGACACTGGCTGACAGCTGAGTGAGCAGGAGGCCGAGCAGCAGAGACACTGGCTGACAGCTGAGTGAGCAGGAGGCCGGGCAGCACAGACACTGGCTGACAGCTGAGTGAGCAGGAGGCCGAGCAGCAGAGACACTGGCTGACAGCTGAGTGAGCAGGAGGCCGGGCAGCAGAGACACTGGCTGACAGCTGAGAGAGCAGGAGGCCGGGCAGCAGAGACACTGGCTGACAGCTGAGAGAGCAGGAGGCCAGCAGCATTAATTATTCATGAAGAAGAGGAAGGAGGAAGCAGTGGTGAGGCGGTCAGAGTGCGGCACAAACACTGAGCCACAACTCCTCATTGACTCTTTATTACAGTAGGAGACTGGAGATTATGCATAATCCACTGCACGGACACGGTACTAAAAGCCACCATTCTGACTAGGGGACGGACAGCTACAGCACACTCAGCACTGGTGGTAGGGCCCGGGAGCTTACAGATTCCCTTTAAGGACCGGTGGCTGCTTCTCTGAGAGGGACTGTTCCTGGATCTGTCCCATGATTCTTCTCCCTGGCTGAGATCACTAAACAAGAAACATCATGTAATTTCCGATTATTCCGAGTATTTCCGATTGGCTGTTCTCACCATATTTCACCATAGTTACAGCTGCCGGCTGTATAGCAACCCTGTGTGTAACTCTGTACTGGGCCCTTTAAATCTTATCTTCCTATATTATACATAAATTAACGCTATCCAGCCCGGAGATACAATGTATCTGAACGGCCGTCATTAGACTGTGGATAATTAACAGGACGGTTTTCTATCCTAATTGACATTATGTTTAATGTGACATTTCAGTGACCTTTGTCCTATGAGACGCTGGTAATTATTTCCCGTATGGTAAGTGAGCGGTGTCTGGACTACCTGCCTAGTCAGAGTCATCAAGATGATGGCCGGTATTCTACACGCTGCTCCCTGTTTGGGTAGAAGGGCACGGAACAGAACTTTTTTGTTGCCGAAAATTTAGGAGAACTTTTCCTTCAAATCAACTGGTGTCAGAAACGTATATAGATTTGTAATTCATTTCTATTTAAAACTCTCCAGTACTTATCAGCTGCTGCATGTCCTGCAGGAAGTGGTGTATTCTCTCCAGTCTTCCAGTACTTATCAGCTGCTGTGTGTCCTGCAGGAAGTGGTGTATTCTTTCCAGTCTGACACAGTGCTCTCTGCTGCCACCTCTGTCCATGTCAGGAACTGTCCAGAGCAGGAAAGGTTTTCTATGGGGATTTTCTGCTGCTCTGGACAGTTCCTGACATGGACAGAGGTGGCAGCAGAGAGCACTGTGTCAGACTGGAGAGAATACACCACTTCCTGCAGGACATACAGCAGCTGATAAGTAGAGATGAGCGGACTTTTCGGATTTCTGGTTCGTGAGAATTGGCATTGGCTGTATCCCAGTTTTCCAGGCGTTCCTTAGGAGGTGTCCACCCGCTGCACGGAGCGAGCAGACAGCGGGAATCCGACGCCGATCGTTCTGGTTCTCACGAACCAGAAATCCAAAAAGTCAGCTCATCTCTACTGATAAGTACAGGAAGACTGTAGAGAATACACCACTTCCTGCAGGACATACAGCAGCTGATAAGAACTGAAAGACTGGAGATTTTGAAACATTATTCATGTACAAATCGGTATAACTTTCTGACACTGGCTGATTTGATTTTTTTTCCGGATTTCCCTTTTTAATGAATGTATTTTCATCTACGGAGACAGAACTATCACCTGGATGAGACAGTGTGTACGGTGGGGGGGGGGGGCTGCGATTTGTAGGAGACTTTTTGTCCCGCTCTCTGAGCGCGCAGCAAACCTCATTGTGTTTCATTGAATATGAAGAATTAGGTTTCAAAACAAATAAATAGCGTGAGCGCGACCGGCGGCAGCTGTTTCATCATCCGTCTCTCCTCTCGCTTGTTTTATGCCGCAGTCATCAGACAGATAGCGAACGCTCACACTTCACACAGATAACGTCTACTCATACTAATACTGGAGACAAGGAAGCTCCGTCTGCATCACAATGTACTCAGGACATCTCACCCATCAGGAATAAACCCCAAATACACACAAATAACGCCGGGAATTAAAGGGAACCTGACGGAATTCCATCTATATCCTGTTATACGGGAGGAGACGAACGTTTTCATATATATATATATCTTTGGGGAAAGATTAAGTAGAACTTGGCATTTATTGATTGAAATTTCAGATTTTTCCCTGCTTAGGAGTCCAGTGGGTGGTCTTATTATTTAGTGACTCCGCCCACTGAACTCCTGAATAGGCAGATCTAGACTTCATAGTTTTCCTATGGAGAGAGAAAGTAAAGGCACCAAAACAGGACAACAAAGAGTTAATTTACATTCACATCACAGGCTATCTCCTCTGCAGTCACCACTGACCTCTCTGACCTCTGAATAGCTCCCCCGCTGTGTTATCCTTTGTTCTCTGCTCTCTGCTGCCGCTAATCTCACTCCTCCCTCCTCCCCCCTCCCCTCTCCATAGCTCAGACAGGATCCGACTGATGAAAAAACTGTTGAGATTTTCTGATTCTCAGCAGTGGATGACAGAAAGGAGAGGGGGGGGGGGGCTGGGAAAAGGATTTTTACATGCAGATAATGGCAGATTTGCCTAATAAACCCAATTACAAAGTTTCTTAAAATCACCTGGACTATTGATTTCTGCAAAAATGGTGAGAGGGGAGCAGAGACATTATACTTACCGCTCCGATCTTCCATCTGTCGTAACTCTTGCTGCTCCGCACATTATGGCAGTAGTGTGTATAGCTGAGTGTGAGTACAGGCACATTATGGCAGTAGTGTGTATAGCTGAGTGTGAGTACAGGGACATTATGGCAGTAGTGTGTATAGCTGAGTGTGAGTACAGGCACACTATGGCAGTAGTGTGTATAGCTGAGTGTGAGTACAGGCACATTATGGCAGTAGTGTGTATAGCTGAGTGTGAGTGCAGGCACATTATGGCAGTAGTGTGTATAACGGAGTGTGAGTACATGTGGATTATAGCAGGAATGGAGAGGATGGGAAACACAAGGGCGGACAGAGACTGCAGGGAGCAGGAAGGAATGAGCAGGGCAGATGTGGGCACATACATGCAGCGCTCTGTCCGGGGAGAGAGGGGTTACAGCTATGGAGAGATTACCTCCACAGTCCTGTCCCCTGATGCAAGCCCCAGCCTGAAGTGGATCTGCTATGATTTGGAAAGTGAGGGAGACTTCCTGGGTCAGAGTACAGGGCTGTAGACCCCGCTATGCAGACCATGCCCCTCCCCCACTCCCCCTCCCACCCAGTACAGGGAGCTCTTACACCAAGTCGCAATTTTGAAAAACTGTGAGCTCTTAAACCAAGTTACTGTTAAACCAAGGTACCACTGTATATATATATATATATATATATATATATATATATATATATACATTTTACGCTATATAGACATTTATAAAGACCACTGTACTCATGTGCCGGTCTTAAATTTTGCTCCGCCCCCTTTCCCCGGCCAGATTCACTAATAGTGAGTTTACACAGAGAGATTATCTGACAGATTATTGAAGCCAAAGCCAAGAACTAAAAACAGGGAACAGGTCATAAAGGAAAGACTGAGATTTCTCCTCTTTTCACATCCATTTCTGGCTTTGGCTTCAATAATCTGTCAGATAAATCTCTCTGTGTAAACGCTCCATAAAAGTCGCAGGCCTCCTAGTAAACCCGCCCGGACCCTGCGCCCAGGAGTGATGATGATAATGGGGGGGGGGGGGGGCTATGGTCATGATATGGGGGGATGATGTGGGGGAATATGTTGAAGAAAGCTTCCATTGTGGAGTGGACACTGGTCATGCTGCACACACTTTCCACACTTATAAGACGACTGCCGCTCATGTACTCAGCACTTTATCTAGGACACATTTAGTAGCATTGTGCTCCTGACCACATTCTATGCATTATTAAAAGGTTATTCAGCAAACCCATTAGCAAAGGTGACCAGAGACCCGAGAGAAGCGGCAATGATAGAGACCTGGGAGAAGCGGCAATGATAGAGACCTGGGAGAAGCGGCAATGATAGAGACCTGAGAGAAGCGTCAATGATAGAGACCTGAGAGAAGCGGCAATGATAGAGACCTGAGAGAAGCATCAATGATAGAGACCTGAGAGAAGCGTCAATGATAGAGACCCGAGAGAAGCAGCAATGATAGAGACCTGAGAGAAGCGGCAATGATAGAGACCTGGGAGAAGCGGCAATGATAGAGACCTGAGAGAAGCGGCAATGATAGAGACCTGGGAGAAGCGGCAATGATAGAGACCTGAGAGAAGCGTCAATGATAGAGACCCGAGAGAAGCAGCAATGATAGAGACCTGAGAGAAGCGGCAATGATAGCAGAGACCTGAGAGAAGCAGCAATGATAGAGACCTGAGAGAAGCGGCAATGATAGAGACCTGGAAGAAGCGTCAATGATAGCAGAGACCTGATTCAGAAAACTCATAGGAGTCCCAACATGTAAAAAAAAACATATACTATAGAGTATGATAAAAAAAAATATGCAATGGTATGGTATACATCTATTGTTTATAATTGACTTCATTGTGAAAAAATAAATACTATAATATAGTACACAGAGACAATACAGTGTTTACTGTATCATATTCCCTGTAGTTTAACTTAAAGGGTTATCCAGACTTAGTTTTATTCTCCTTCAGATCCCTCAAGCACACCCTACTGGGGGGTGTAATATGCTGGGGGTCTGATACTGGGATGTGTAATATACTGGGGGTCTGATACTGGGGTGTGTAATATGCTGGGGGGCTGATACTGGGGTGTGTAATATGCTGTGAGCCTGATACTGGAGTGTATAATATATTGGGGGCCTTATTGTGGGTTGTGTAATATACTGGGGGTCTGATACTGGGGTCTGTAATATTCTACAAGCCTGATACTGGGGTGTGTAATATGCTGGGAGTCTGTAATATACGGGGGGCCTGATTCTGGGGTGTGTAATATACTGGAGGTCTGATACTGGGGTGTGTAATATGCTGGGGGCCTGATACTGGGGTGTATAATATACTGGGGGCCTAATACTGGAGTTTATAGTATACTGGGGGTCTGATTCTGGGGTGTGTAATATGCTGGGGACCTAATACTGGATGTGTAATATTCTGGGGGCTTGATACTGGGGTGTGTTATATGCTGGGAGCCTGATACTGGGGTTTATATTAATCTGGGGGCCTCATACTGGGGTGTGTAATATGCTGAGGGCCTGATACTGGGGTGTTTATTAATCTGTGGGTCTGATACTGGGGTGTGTAATATACTGGGGGTCTGATACTGGGGTGTGTAATATGCTGGGGGTCTGATACTGGGATATGTAATATTCTGGGAGCCTGATACTGGGGTGTGTAATATGCTGGGGGTCTGATACTGGAGTCTGTAATATTCTAGGAGCCTGATACTGGGGTGTGTAATATGCTGGGAGTCTGTAATATACGGGGGGCCTGATTCTGGGGTGTGTAATATACTGGGGGTCTGATACTGGAGTCTGTAATATTCTAGGAGCCTGATACTGGGGTGTGTAATATGCTGGGAGTCTGTAATATACGGGGGGCCTGATTCTGGGGTGTGTAATATACTGGGGGTCTGATACTGGGGTGTGTAATATGCTGGGGGGCTGATACTGGGGTGTGTAATATGCTGTGAGCCTGATACTGGAGTGTATAATATATTGGGGGCCTTATTGTGGGTTGTGTAATATACTGGGGGTCTGATACTGGGGTCTGTAATATTCTAGGAGCCTGATACTGGGGTGTGTAATATGCTGGGAGTCTGTAATATACGGGGGGCCTGATTCTGGGGTGTGTAATATACTGGGGGTCTGATACTGGGGTGTGTAATATGCTGGGGGGCTGATACTGGGGTGTGTAATATGCTGGGGGCTGATACTGGGGTGTGTAATATGCTGTGAGCCTGATACTGGAGTGTATAATATATTGGGGGCCTTATTGTGGGTTGTGTAATATACTGGGGGTCTGATACTGGGGTCTGTAATATTCTAGGAGCCTGATACTGGGGTGTGTAATATGCTGGGAGTCTGTAATATACGGGGGGCCTGATTCTGGGGTGTGTAGTATACTGGGGGTCTGATACTGGGGTGTGTAATATGCTGGGGGGCTGATACTGGGGTGTGTAATATGCTGTGAGCCTGATACTGGAGTGTATAATATATTGGGGGCCTTATTGTGGGTTGTGTAATATACTGGGGGTCTGATACTGGGGTCTGTAATATTCTAGGAGCCTGATACTGGGGTGTGTAATATGCTGGGAGTCTGTAATATACGGGGGGTCTGATTCTGGGGTGTGTAGTATACTGGGGGTCTGATACTGGGGTGTGTAATATGCTGGGGGGCTGATACTGGGGTGTGTAATATGCTGTGAGCCTGATACTGGAGTGTATAATATATTGGGGGCCTTATTGTGGGTTGTGTAATATACTGGGGGTCTGATACTGGGGTCTGTAATATTCTACAAGCCTGATACTGGGGTGTGTAATATGCTAGGAGTCTGTAATATACGGGGGGGGGCTGATTCTGGGGTGTGTAATATACTGGAGGTCTGATACTGGGGTGTGTAATATGCTGGGGGCCTGATACTGGAGTGTATAGTATACTGGGGGTCTGATTCTGGGGTGTGTAATATGCTGGGGACCTTATACTGGGGTGTGTAATATGCTGGGAACCTTATACTGGAGTGTATAATATACTGTGGGTCTGATTCTGGGGTGTGTAATATGCTGGGGACCTTATACTGGGGTGTGTAATATGCTGGGGGCCTAATACTGAGGGTGTAATTTGCTGTGGGCTTGATACTGGGATGTGTAGTATACTGGGGGTCTGAAAGTGGGATGTGTAATATACTGGAGGCCTGACACTGGGGTGTGTAATATGCTGGGGGTCTGATACTGGGGTGTGTAATATGCTGGGGGCCTGATACTGGGATGTGTAATATGCTGGGGGTCTGATACTGGGGTGTGTAATTTGCTGTGGGCTTGATACTGGGATGTGTAGTATACTGGGGGTCTGATAGTGGGATGTGTAATATACTGGAGGCCTGACACTGGGATGTGTAATATACTGGACGCCTGACACTGGGGTGTGTAATATTCTGGGAGCCTGATACTGGGGTGTGTAATATGCTGGGGGTCTGATACTGGGATGTGTAATATGCTGGGGGTCTGATACTGGGGTCTGTAATGTTCCCTTTGTATTGTCCTAACTGTAAGGTCCCACGCTGTTAGTCAGGGTGAACTCCGATTCGAAGCACCCTTTGGAGCACTGCCGCGTCATCTATTGATTATCATTAGCAGGGGCAGGCTGGATGATACGGCAGTGCTCCTAACGGTGCTCCGTAGCAGACTTTACCCCGACTAACAGTACGGACTGGCACTGAGGAGGAAGATTAGACACATACCCTCCTCCTCAGCGTCCCCGGCACTATAGGGGGCAGGTGAGATTCGTCTAACCTGTTGATAGTTCCCCTTTAATCTGCCCTGATTACACAGAGAAGGAAGCCGCTCAGTATAATATGAGATTGTCGCCTTCATATTTTATCATAATTGATCATTTACTGTGCTGGAGAAATACAGAAAAAATCTCCCGGTAAATTGATGCTGGTAATTGCTGATAATGAGGCCGGAGCTCCATGTAACCGGTGCGACAAACCAGTGACACTGCGCCATTATAACACAACTGAATGACGGATGAAAGGGATCAGTGTGGGTCTCATCACTGCGACCATTAGGACAGATACGTATAGATTACTGCATTGTCTCCTGGATGGAACAACACTCATCCTAACGTATAACAGGATTTACTACTGGTGGCCATTGGGTGTGGTGTAAAATGTTCAGACACGGGGTGACTGAGAGGAGCAAACCAGTCAGCACTTGCTTGCTCCTCGTTCCCCCCCCCTCGCTGCCGCCACTATTGCAATCAAGTGCAGGGGGGGCTGCAGGGAGCTGCGGGGGGGGGGGGGGGCTGCAGGGAGCTGCGGGGGGGCTGCACAGATGATAGCTAGATTATCCGGGCAGCCCATAGCGTATAGCGGCAGTCTGCTGCTGCTCCTAATCCACGGGGCGACGGCAGCAGATCGCTGCTATATTACTCGTTTGTTTTTAAACATGTTAAAAGACAAACGACTGCAACAATCAGCCGATTATCGGCTGATATCGGCCGAATAGGGACCATAATCATTTCTTGTAATAGGGCCTTAAGAGTGTAATAGCTGCAGGAGCGTGAGGCACCTGAACCCGTAATTGGACTGAATGGCATACAGTAAACAGGCAAGTTTTTATTAAAGTATTTTTTTTTGCCCCCCAAAAGTTATACAAATCATCAATATACACTTATTATGGGAAATGCTTATAAAGTGCTTTTTTCCCTGCACTTACTACTGCATCAAGGCTTCACTTCCTGGGTAACATGGTGATGTCACTTCCTGGATAACATGGTGATGTCACAACCCGACTCCCAGAACTGAGGGAGACGCTGAGGGACACAGGGCACTTGAGGGACACTGAGCATCCCCCTGCCATCATCCTCTCCAGCAGCCACAGCCCACACAGCTCTTGGAGTCGGGTCGTGACATCACCATGTTATCCAGGAAGTGACATCACCATGTTATCCAAAAAGTGAAGCCTTGATGCAGTAGTAAATACAGGGAAAAAGCACTTTATAAGCATTTTCCATATAAGTCTATATTGGTCATTTGTATAACTTTTTGGGGGCAATACAATACTTTAATAAAAAATTTTGCCGGACTTCACCTTTACCCCTTTATCCTCCTACATCTGTGTATAGACTAGAGGGAGAGTAAGACACCAAGTGGTGACAGTGCAAAACAACAGCAATCATCCCAGAGTGTGACACCTGACAGAGTTACCTTTTTACAAGTGGAATAAGACTTAGTGGAACACCTGTACTGGGACACTACATGCTCCCCCACTTAAAAGAAGCCAACCACGGCGTAACACCTGAAAAAAGTAGCAAAGGAAGGTTAAGCACAGCATGGTTAACAATAAACAACTTTATAAAAATATATAGATATAAAAACACAAATCTTTTTGTAATAGGCAATGGTTAGATCATCCCTTGTGCAATAAATCTTTTTATGTGAACTGGAAACAACTGGATGCATCAGCCAAACAGAAATCACCTTGCCCACGCCAGGAACCTCTCAAAAATGTGCATGGCAGTTACCTGAAGCAATAGAAACTGACCTCACTGGGACAAAGCTACAGTGTGTCTACGTATCCCACTGCGCAGTGCAGTATGACTGGGTAATTGTGGGAGATTACCAAAGACTTGGGGTCCTATTACCCACCTAAGACGTTTAGCCTGCAACTAGGGGGCATAGGTCAGTTGAAGACTAGAACAGTCATGCGTGAGTACGAGTATTCAATTTCACCTCTCCTACTTCACCTGTTCCTGCAGGGCACACTTACTACATTGGGCAGGGCTCCTCTGGCAACTCCTCTCCTCTCTCTACAGCAAAGCACCTACTAAGTACCAGTTCCTTCTCAACTGTCAGCACCAATGTTGTCTGTAAAGATTTGTACTTTTCCACTGTACTATAATCATGAGTACTGTTTGCACCAAGTTACTCTCCGATAAAGTATCCTATTTTTGTCAAACGCACTGGACTTTGGTTTGCTCTTTAAGCACCTGCACCTTCACACCACTGTGTACTTGGGCTAGTCTCTCTCTCTCTGTGCTGTGGCGGTACCAAGAGTCCAGGGTGGGTCTGACACCACTCCAGGCTACCGTGAGTAGAATCAGCAGCACACATGGAAGCAGCTCGCTGTATTTGAATAGGCTGCCAGGTTGCAGCAGGTTTCTTCTTCTTAGACTGAGCAAAAGGCCCCTGGGACCACTCCTCATACACAGCCCACCTGCTGCAGTGATAGCTGTCGTAGAAGTAGTCACTGGAGCAGGTGCAGGAGTGGTCATCGCCAGGTTAAAGATGACCTGAGGTTGCACTTGGGTGATCGTTTCAGCACCATCCGCAGACAGAGGCAGAGGACCAGCGGGACAGAGGCGGAAGCCATTGCAGAAGGACAGGGGAGCCTTTGGTCAGCAGCAGCCGCCGGCCTTCCTTCTGATGCTTTCCTGGGGTGATAGGCCTCCCAGGTTTCACCCCAGTCAGTGGAGGCAGTAAGTTTAAAGGCTGCTGTACAGGGTGGATGGGAGATGGATGCAGCCCATTTGCCTCTCTCGCTCCAGACAAGTGAACACTGTACAATCTCCCCCTCCTGGAGACTATGTTTAGTGGAAGACAGCTGGCGTCTTTTGACAGCCTGATGGTTGACAAACACCTGTTTGCCGGTGTTTGCCGGAGTCCTGTAGAAAAGCAAGCTGCAGTCCTTGGCAAATTTTAAGACAGAGGCACGGCGCCTGAAGAGGTAGCTCACCAGGCCTTGGCCACCACTGGATATACCCTTCTCCAGGGTGGCGGTGGATCACCTTCTGTGATGGTTCCACCTGTGGTTCATCCCCGAAGAGTCACTGAGGCAGTGGAGCTGATAGTGGAGGCTTGGCATCAGGGTACCAGCGTCCGGTAGCTGCCGGAGGTGTCTCTCGAGCCTCTGCCTCATCAAAGGAAGTGAAGTCATAGTTTGGGTCGTCTTCATCTTCTGAGTTCTGGGATTAGTTATCGTTAAGTACTATCTCTCTGACACCCTATTGGATAGGTGACCATTTATTTGGAGCGGGACTGGGGCCTCATATAAGGCCAAGGTGACCATAGGAGGGCTGGCAGCAATTCTTCCTGAGGAGGCTGCGGATGCAGTGAAACATGTTGAAGGGGCTATAGGCAGATTTGAAATAGCACCAGCACCTGCTCCACCATATTCAGTGACATAGACCTGGTTTGGTCCTGCTGGTTTATAGTACGGTAGCAGTTCGACTCTTGTGTTTTTAGCATTTTCTTTCTACCACTTGATACTCAGATTTTTTCTGTATGTAAGATTAGAAGTTATATATTAGTTGGGTCCCATTATAGGGGGCTTTTGTCCCCAGGCGTTTAGTCTGAGGGATTGGGAGTGTACTGAGTTATGGGACTCACAGCAATCACTGGTTGATGGTGGTGAATCCGCCTGGAGCAAGTCTCGTGCCGTTGGGGGACATAGTGGAGGTGCAGGGTGCGCAGCCACAGGATACGGTAATGGAAACTAGAAGCTCAGGGGCCCAGAGGGCTAGCACTTCCACAATCTCAGTGAGGGCTTTGGCCATAGTCACCACCACATGCTGCTCCTCCGTCGCCATCTTGCAAGCATGTGAGGAGACGCAGACACTTGTGGGAGGCGGAGACAAGAGGGACAATGAAAGTTTAAAGCAGCGGGCTCCAGCAAGATGGCCGCTCCTGGTGACGTCAGCGGACATGTGCAGCAGCTCCAGGGGTTCTTCTGGAAACACAGAGTGTACTTTAAGGTTCGGGTGTCAGCAGTGATACCCAATGTCATCAATACCTTTTGACTGATTACGTGGGAAAAGTAGAGGTGAGTGCGACCCCAGCATGCGCCTATCCGAGTGTGCGGCATTTGATTGGCAGTTGCTGCAGAAGTTGGATGCAGCCCTAGGGAGTCTTGGTGGATACAACCTATGGCCTATATCTGTATCCATGTTTTCCCAGACTCCCTAGGGCGGCATCCACTAACGAACTATCAGACTCCAGCTCCAGTTGGACTAAGTTATTTTTAATGACAGTGACCCTTTAAAGGGGAATTGCTCTAAATTCAATCCACCTGGTGCAGAGCACTTGCCACCATTACCTCTGCTGAAGTCCGCGCCCCACTCACGTTACACTCTTCTTCTTCACCATCCGTGCTCCCCTCTTCTTCCTCACCATTCACGCTCTGTTCTTCTTCCTCACCTTCTGCACTCCGCTCTTCTTCCTCACCATCCGTGCTCTGCTCACGTTACGCTCTTCTTCCTCACCATCCACACCCCACTCACGTTATGCTCTTCTTCCTCACCATCCACACCCTGCTCACGTTAGCTCTTCTTCTGCACCATCTGCGCTCCGCTCTTCTTCCTCCCTATCCACGCCCCACTCACGTTATGCTCTTCTTCCTCACCATCCGCGCCCCACTCTTCTTCCTCACCCTCCGCACCCACTCATGTTACGCTCCTCTTCTTCACCATCCATGCCCCGCTTACGTTACACTCTTCTTCCTTACCATCCGTTCTTTGCTCACGTTACGCTCTTCTTCCTCACCACACGCGCCCCACTCTTCTTCCTCACCATCCATTACCCGCTCAGGTTACACTCTCACCCCCGCCCCGCTCACATTCCGCTCTTCTTCCTCACCACACGCGCCCCACTCTTCTTCCTCACCATCCGCGCCCCGCTCACATTCCGCTCTTCTTCCTCACCATCTGCGCCCCACTCTTCTTCCTCACCATCCGCGCCCCACTCTTCTTCCTCACCATCCATTCCCCGCTCAGGTTACACTCTTCTTCCTCACCATCAGCTCCCCACTGTTCTTCCTCATCATCCGTGCTCCACTCTTCTTCCTCACCATCCGCGACCCGCTCACGTTATGCTCTTCTTCCTCACCATCGTTTCATGTCTCACTATTTTCTTTGTATCGAGATGTTTCCCCGCACGCTATTAGCCTGAAATTGGCTTTTAATATTGTCTTCTAATGAGATGATAGGGGAGATGTCTCTGGGAGCCGGTGAGCCTGGAGATCACTATTACAGCGTGCAGTTACCAGGAGACGGAAGAAAACAAAGCCGTCATCTCGGCACTTCATGTCAGAATCACAAAGTGTCACAATCAGACATGGAAAGACAAACAAAGCCGTCGCCAGATGAAAGGACGGCCGTGTTCTATCCGGATGGCAACTGGTACATTCACATCGCAGCAAGAACGTGCTAGAAAGTCAAGACGGGTTCACACACAGCCCAATTATCTCTTATCCCTTCATATGCTGCGGAACACATTCCATGTACTGGAAACATTGGAGTAAACAAGATTTTATATATATATATATATATAGAGAGAGAGAGAGAGAGAGAGAGAGAGAGAACAAATGGTGCAGTCATCTCTGAAATTTAATGTAACATTGACGTCTAATGGGAAACTGTCACCTGGAATTGGGCTGTAAAACTGCTGACAGGGCTATATAGCACTTACTCACATATTGTGTCAGTATTGCTACATAGCTTTATTTAAAGGGGAGTTTCAGGCATTATTTAATGATGACCTATACTCCAGATAGGCCATCTATATCAGACTAGTGCGGTACCAACACTTGGCACCCCTGTCGATCAGCATAGCATACACTGTGAAAGAGAGCAGGGAGCAGACAGCTCCATACATTGTGTGGTGGCCATGCTCGGTACTGCAGCTCGCAGTCTATTGAAGTGAATGAGAGCTGAGCTGCAATAACCAAGCACGGCCACTACACAGTGTGTGGCGCTGTCTGCCTCTTGCTCTGTTTCCCTCTGTTTCCAGTGCTACAGTTCTGGCAAACAGCTGATCAGTAGGATGCTGGATGTTGATGCTGATCTAATATTGATGGACTATTCTCAGGGTCATCAATACATTTTCTCAGGTCTGAATATTACTAGCTGATTTCTATTCAAATGGGATCCTCTGTACGGGATCAGTTCTAAGCAGAGAATCCCTTTAAGCTCCCTTTGCCTGATCCCCTATGGTTCTAACCATAACATTTCAATCCCATTTCCTTCTTATACTAACAGCTGAGTAGGTGACGCCCCCAGGACTGTCCAGCTGGGCTAGTCTTCTATTTCTGTATGATTTATTGCTGTATCTACTATAATTCTGTGGTTTGTCTTCTATTACTTGTTTGTGATTTTTTTTTACAAGTTTACAATATAGGGGGAATCAATAAAGAAGAGGGGCAAAAAGTCACATATTCTAGAAAACACTCCCAGGCTGGTGACAGCCCCAGATGCGTTGGATCTATTGAGAGGCACAGATGTAGGAAGGATATTCACTATTTTCTTCCAATTCAAAACATAAAATGATTATAGTGCAGAAATGTGCACTATAATTATTTTTCCTAATCCCTTTTACTTTCAGTTTGGCTTCTAGATGCACAGACTGTCTGTGGTCTGTTTTACTGACCATTCATTACTACACAATAGAAGACAGAGCATCCTGCTTGGTCTCCTAGGCACCCATAGTCAGCATGAGTCAGTGCCATAGGATTCTTCAGCATGTGTATGGAGTTTTCCCAACCCTCATTCTGCAACTGCCATGTGTAAGCATATTCTTGGAAGCCCAAGGGGTGGAGCTGATATGGCCCATAATAAACAATATACATATATTCCAGAAAAAAATAAGTAATACTCACCTGCCTCCCTGTCATTCTAATAGTGCCCAATCCCTGTTGAACACACTTCCTAGTTCTGTTTTGAGACAAGGAAATTGTATGGTAGTTTAGCCAATCACTGACTGGGGCGGGACATTGCTACAGCCGGTGATTGGCTGTGTAAGCTCTGGGAGCTCTGCCCCATCAGAGCCGCAGTGAGGGAATGTGTCAGGTGAGTACACCTATAGGAAGGGACCATTTCTTTCCCCCCTGCCATGACCTGTAGGATTGTCGCTACCACCATCCTGATGGGCAATGGAGAGGGGAATCCTGCCACCTGGTGATAGGACCAGGGCGGTCCCCTTCCTCCATGGGCCCCATAGCCACCACATGGTCTACCCCTATAGTATGGACGCCTCTGACTACCATGACTCGGGCATTTAAAGGTTCCTAATGGAGTAAAGCAGAACACAGCAGGTGAATTATACTACATTTAGGAGACAAGGGGAAGAAAATTTGGTGATTGATCTCCCATCTATTTTTAGTATAACATTTTCCTGACTCGAGAACAAAAAAAAGCTATTATTTATAGGAGACAGAAAGCAAGAAAGGCGAAATCACCGACTGAGAAACTCCAATAATGAGACGGCTGAGCGCTGAAATGATGGATTGTTTCTCCGGTCCTTGAGTTGTGGCGCATTGTATATCAATGTAACATAGAATCACACGACTGCCTGTGATATAAATACTCCGATAGGGAAACCAATGATTTCATGGGCAAATGTTGAACTTAGTTTGAGTGTACCTGTCACAAAAACGAACTTCTGAGATCATCAGACATGTCACAAGTTATTGATCAGAGCTTATCTCACTGCCCACTCCCATTCTGATCAAGAGATATAGCCGGACAAGATATCTCCGGCCTGCAGGACAGTGCATCAGAATTCCCCATAAAAGTCTATGAGAAATTTTGACGTTCTGACCCGCCGTCCCAGAAGAGGATCACGCTGCCCTGATCTCTTGATCAGAGCAGGTGTCAGCAATGAGACTCGTCCTGATCAATAACTTTTCATGTGTCAAAATTTAGTTTAAGTGCCCATTTAACTGCCTAGCCATGCACTATTACAATAAAGGAGCCCGTACTTACCTCCCTGACTCCCCCGCTGCTCCGGCTGTCAGGTCTTCAGGTCCTGGCTAGACTCCCTCTCTGCCAGCTTCCAGTGGTTTCCATTGGTAGGAGGAATGTTCTTATTTACTTACCTGGTCCAGGTGAGTTTGTGCTACCTGAACAATGCAAGAGTCACAGCATAAAGTATTTATAAAGTTAATAAAGTGATATAATGGCGGCGTTTTAAAAAATGGAGGCCTCCACCGGAATCACCACACCGGCGCCGACCAGGTAGTTAAAAAAAAATCACTTATGAGATGTACATTCACTTTAAGGCCTTGTACAAAATGAAGTCATATTATGGTTAGTGTCATGAGGCCTTACATTAGTCAGATGTAGTTATATGTATTATTCCCTCATATCACTCACTGCTGCGTTACTATTATACGACGCTCAGCATTACATCATCCTCAGCTTTTTCCATTAATCCAGAGACATTTGCTTTACAAGCCAGATAATTGGCGTCTGAAGCCCAGACAGGGGTTCCTGCAGTGACGCATCACTATGGGGGATGTAGAGAAGGTTTCATCAGTTTTCATCCTGGTTTATTGTTATGATTTTATTTTACTGTTTTGACATTTTTGTGGGAAAGCAGAAAAATTATTCATTATAAAACTCCAATAATTCTAAAGAGGAGCAAAGAAGCGACCGGAAAAAAGAGTAAAAACACGGACAACTAGTGAGATTCCCAATCACCAAAACCCCTATAGACTGACACCGTGGATGGGGAGACCATGAGGAAGATGGGAAGACCATAGGGAAGATGGGGAGACCATGGAACGATGGTGGGAACATGGGGAAGATTGAGGAAACAGGGGGAGACCATGGGGAAGATGGGAAGACCATGGAACGATGGTGGGAACATGGGGAAGATGGGGGAAACATGGGGAGACCATGGGGAAGATGGGAAGACCATGGAACGATGGTGGGAACATGGGGAAGATGGGGGAAACATGGGAAGACCATGGAACGATGGTGGGAACATGGGGAAGATGGGGGAAACATGGGGAGACCATGGGGAAGATGGGAAGACCATGGGGAAGATGGGAAGACCATAGGGAAGATGGGGAGACCATGGAACGATGGTGGGAACATGGGGAAGATTGGGGAAACATGGGGAGACCATGGGGAAGATGGGAAGACCATGGAACGATGGTGGGAACATGGGGAAGATTGGGGAAACATGGGGAGACTATGGGGAAGATGGGGAGACCAGGCCCGGATTGGTAATCTGGCGGGCCGGGCAAATGCCCGCTGGGCCGCCAAGATTACCAGTCAGTGGGGCCGCCAGTCCCGCTGCAGACTTGCATCGGCCCCCTGCAGTGGTTGAGAGAACATCGCGGCCACCGGCCACGCTGTTCACTCGGCCTCTGCCAGTTCGGGCTGGGCGGCATATTCCCCCTGGTTCCACCACCCCCCGCAACAACATAGGGCTGCTCTGCCCCTATTTTCGGATGTGTAGCAGACATGCCGCGCAGGCATGTCTGTCTCCCATAACCTGCTCTCTGACGGCTGACGTCACTTCCTGGACGTGCTGCAGAGGAGCAGATTCCAGGAGGAGAGGAAGCTGCTGCCCCCTGTAGGGCTGTCTGCTGATGACTGGAGCCGACAGGGCTGTTACAAGGTATTATTGCTGCTGTAAGGGGCTGGCTGAGGTTTCACTCAGAGGGGGTGCCTTTGCTGCTAACATAGGGCACTGGTGCCATCTCCCCTTGTCCCCCAGTGTAAGGACCCAACCAACTCTCCCTGCTCCCTCACAGGGACTTTGTTGTTTTCTTCCTGCTTTGCTGTCGGTGCACACGGGGTGGGGGGGGGGGGGGTTCGGGGAAGCACGCTGCTGGCTGTCAGTAGGAAGGGGGGACCTGTCTGCACCTGAGATTTAAGCAGGTTATTTATGAAAGTAAGTGACTGTTCAAGTTTACAATGTGTACAGTATGTGTATTGTGTGTGTAAAGTCTGTCTGTATGTATGTATTCACAGTGTGTATGTCTGTATAAATATGTATATATGTATGTATGCACAGTGTGGATGTCTGTATGTATATTTAAATATAATATATATGCAGTGTGTATGTCTGTATAAATATGTATATATGTATGTATGCACAGTGTGGATGTCTGTATGTGTATATATATATATATATATATATATATATATATGCAGTGTGTATGTCTGTATGCACAGTGTGTATGTCTGTATAAATATGTATATATGTATGTATGCACAGTGTGGATGTATGTATATATGTATGTATCCAGTGTGTATGTCTGTATGTATGTATATATGTATGTATGCACAGTGTGTATGTATGTATGCATGTATATATATATATGTACGTATGCACAGTGTGTATGTCTGTATAAATATGTATATATATATATATATATATATGTATGTATGCACAGTGTGTATGTCTGTATATATGTATGTATCTATCTATCCATAGTGTGTATGTCTGTATGTATATATATATATATATATATATGTACGTATGCACAGTGTGTATGTCTGTATAAATATGAATATATGTATATATGCACAGTATTTATGTATGTATGTATGTATGTATGTTTGTTTGCCATGCCGCACAGTAGCTGCTTTGTTTTTTTTTACGGTTAATTGTGTTCAATTAAACTTGATATTAGAATGGCTATTTGCACACACTTGTAGTAGCTTTATGGTCATAATCATTGCTTTGAAATTAAAGGGATTATCCAGAATTGGAAAAATATGGTTGTTTTCTTCCAAAAACAGTGCCACCCTTTTTCTCAGGTTGTGTGTGGTATTACCATTCCATTCACTTCCCTGGAGCTGCAGTACCGCACCCAAACTGAGGACAAATGTGGTGTTGTTATGGGAAGAAAGCGGACATGTTTATCTAATTCAGCATAACCTCTCCACATGTAGCGTCATCAGGAGGAGGGGGGCAAATTCAGAAGGAGGGCTTATGTCAGACGCTCTTTGCAAAGTCAAACTAGTTGACATGCCGCTTTTAATACAGGACTGGGTTATCAGTATTGTTCTTTGCATAGTAGCCTGCAGCTACTACAGTATAGGCATACACTTCATATATGGGTGACCATGAGTGTATTTTTAATAGTATCACATAAATCTTCATGTTAAAATTATTCTTTTATTGGGTATTAATAAACGCTATGTTTTAATAATAGGGTCACATCCAAAATTTGAGTGGCCCTTTTGTTAGGGGTGCCCAGACTATACTGTTTGTCTGGTAGATCCTACAAAGAGGAGTCGTTGCCAGAGAAGTCTTCATAATAGCCGAGCAAGAAAAAGAGAACAACTTCAGCAAAAACGTCACTTGCAATTCATGCAGAGAAGACACCTCCAGTAAGTCACTGGATATAACTGCACTGCACTACAATAACTCCTTTAATAATCATCCATTTTACTACCAGCTAAAGTGTCACAGAGACAGCTGCAGCATTGCCATGTATGTAACTTCATGTAACTTCAGCTGGTAATAAAAAGGATGGGGGCGATTTATCAAACATGGTGTAAAGTTAAACTGGCTCAGTTGCCCCTAGCAACCAATCAGATTCCTCCTTTCATTCCTCACAGACTATTTGGAAAATGAAAGGTGGAATCTGATTGGTTTCTTGGGGCAACTGAGCCAGTTTCACTTTACACCATGTTTGATAAATCTCCCCCAATGATTTTAAAAATTTACACTGGACTTAAGGTCCTGTCACTTATACCTCCCCCGCACCTGTATGCAGCAGATTATGTTGTTTTTTTGTGTTGAGGGTGAGGTTCAAATAATTAGGAAGTAGTGCGCAGAATTTGCTACAGCATGTCTAGTACAACACTATCAATAATATATCAGGGAGGATATGGTATGTGGGCTGCTGAGGTTTGAGTGCCAGGGCTGATTTTATGTCTCAGTCCGGCCCTGGGGGAGACCATGGGGAAGATGGGGGGAACATGGAGAGACAATGGGGAAGATGGGGAGACCATGAGGAAGATGGGGGGAACATGCGGAAGATGGGGGGAACATGGAGAGACAATAGGGAAGATGGGGAGACCATGGGGAAGATGGGGAGACATCCGGAAGATAGGGGGAACGTGGAGAGACAATAGGGAAGATGGGGAGACCATGGGGAAGATGGGGAGAACATGGTACGGTGGGGGAAACATGGGGAGACCATGGGGAAGATGGGGAGAACATGGGGAAGATGGGGAGAAGTCTACCTGAGGCTTGTTACCGTGTATTCTCTAATCAGCTGGATGAAGAAGAGACGGGCGCCATGGTTGTTCAGCTACCTGGTGGGACAGAGGGTTATTATTCTATGAGGATGGAACATTTAAGGGACGGGCGTCATTGGCAAAACAGTCCAGTCACAATGGCAATCCAACACCATATGATTCCAGTCACACAATCTCTTGCCTGTATATCATCATAATAGAACACATTCCTGGTTCCAGTCCTATCCGCATCTTTATCCTGTGGTCCTGCTTCATGTTCCTGGTTTCACAGTCTATTACCGGCTATTCCACAGGATCTGTAGCTGATCGACTCCCCTGCGGATCAGCTGTTTCGGTGCCCGCACTGCAGTGAGAATGGAGACAAAAGCAGCTGGCTCTGTCCCCTGTGTAGGTGCCAGTGTACTGCAATCTCAGCTCCTATTCACTTCAATAGGAACTGCAGTACCCTGGTGCCACCACTGCACAGGGGGCAGAGCCAGCTGCATCTGCCTCCAATCTCACTGCACCGCGACTGGCAGAACCCTGACAGGCAACTATTAATAGTCTATCCTCTGGACACTTGTTCCATCCTGGTCAACCCCTTTACGTCCAGGCCAGTTTCTTTTAAGGGGGACCCCCTAGTATTGCATCTCCTTAGCCCCTTCTCAACCTAAGAGGCATTAAAAAAAGACATGAGTCATAAGATATAGTTGACTTTCACCTTTGAGCGCAAAATTACATAAAAACCAACTTTATTCAGCTTGATAGGAAGAAGGAACGTGATATAAGACTTCATGCAGACAGGTGAGCGTCCATGCGGCTCCCGGCTACAGAGATACAGAGGCTCCATAGGCCGCCATATCCTTATTATGGTCCTATATTTCAGAGATACCAACATGTAACTTGGTTTCCAAAGGAGCGGTGGCGTCTGGAGGAGAAAACCTCAGTATTCTTCTGTAAGAAATAGTCATCGAAATACAATAAATCACAACACAGGAAAACATCGAGTTTATGGCAAAAAAAAAGAGTAAGTGAAGAGCTGGAGGTAATGAAATTCAATAATTTTACAGAGACGGCAACAACTCACGGGAAAGTGCAAGACGCAGATGTAAGAAATCCACCCGGCTTCTCCAAGTCATTTCATAACCTAATATTTTACCATTTAATGCTTTTTGTTTTTTTTTGTTTAATAATTTACTGGAATAATTCAGAGAACATGATCCTAATAATCTGATTTACTACGGATACGAGGGGAAATGTTGTCAGTTGTTGCTTAGAGACAGTACTGGCCCATTATGGCGGTACAACAAGGATCAACCATACTACATGGAAACTTCTCCTCCTCCATGCCAATCTGGACCGAGCTATGTGGAAACTTCTCCTCCTCCAACCAGAGCTACGTGAAAACTTCTCCTCCTCCAACCAGAGCTACGTGGTTTCTGGAAATGAAGAAGGGCGAGAAGGAAGAAATCCAGATAAATCACAAATTACAATTTGCAGAAAGCATTTAATATAATTGTTACTGGGGGGGAGGGTATACTGCCTGGATCGGCCGCAGCATGGAACCCACCATGTGGTCCATGGCAGCCAGTATGGTGTTCATTGTTCCTACAAAGCTGGAGGACCTCAGACTGAACGACAACCCTAGATTTAGGGTTCTATTACACAAATCAATTTTGGACAATAAACGATTGCAAACCAGATCATTTACCATTAACCTGAAACCCTTCACCAGGTGCCTTGTAGTAGAGAGAAGAGAGGAGTTGTAGAAAGTGTGCTGCCAGAACAGGTGTACAGATAGAAGAGATAAGATACTCATACTCACGGCTGCCTACAGTGGCTCTGAACCGCCTTATTCCCTCTAGTTGCTGGATGCCCATTCTAAGTTGGTAATACAAGCCCCAGTCGCCGATTATCCGGGTGTAGCAGACTTCTGAGGTTTCCCAGTCATCTTGCACTGCACAGTAGGATACATAGACATTTGCACGGTAGTTTTGTCCTACTGGGGTCAGTTCCTCTTGCCTCATGCCTGCATGTTTTAGATAAGTTCCTGCTGTGGACTAAGGTTTACCTAGGTGGCTTCTCTTTGCTTTTTGTAGCTTAGCACTGCATAGTGATCCTAGTGCTTGGACCTCCAACCACTAATTCCTAACTTCCTCCCTCCAGGAAATAACTCATCCTCCAGGGGCTAAACTAAACCCTCCTGTGAGTGTGCACTTACTAAGGGGCCATAGACAACACCAGTGGTGGGACACCACAATATCATCCCATGTAAACGGCCCTGTGACTGTGTGACCATCCTGCTTCATTGTCAAGACTCCCTAAAAGGTGCTACAACTATATGATGTCCGGCACTCACAGGTGCTCAGCTGCTCCAACACAATGATGTAACGTAGGATGGCAGCACCTGGGGCAAGACCAAGCATTGTGCCCCCCTGTTATACAGCGAAGATGCAGTCTGTATGCATTGCTGCTTATTGGGGAGCTTGCTGCTTATTGACTGGGAGTGACCCCCAGGGACTCACAAGAGATCCAGATGCCCATGAAGGCTTCTTCCAGTCATCATTTAATGATCGTTAATCATCAGACTTTTTGCCCCCACCCCCAATGCCACAATATCAAACACACTATGACTCTATTGTTTGTCATTGTTATCATAATTGCATTGTACTTCTGTACATTTGTATTGATGGCAAAGCATCTTAAAAAAAACTCCAACATATTATAATCAATGACTCCAAGACCATTAGGCTCCTCCATTACCATTCGAAGACAAAGGGGAAACATCCCAGAGCTTCCTTAAAGAACACCCATCCGAGCGTCCCGGCCAAAGATCTATAGTGTAATGTCATGCAGATATCTATCTAGAAGACCTAATGGAAGAGGAAGGCAGAAGTTAGCGTCCCTTGAAATCATCAATTCTGTATCTGTCACCATCAGGGCCGTCCACTTACTGGAGATTAGATTAATGGCCGCCCATCCCTCGGGCCGGTCAGATTTATCAGCGTGGGGCTATGGAACTTATCGGCATGTGGATGTGATAGGGGATTAATAGTTATTGATTCCGGGGGTTTCATACACTGCGGCATCCTGAAGCTCTACATGTTCTATACAGGTAGGTGTCCTACAACCAGGTCCACAACAATATTCCTTAATAGACATGAACGGCCAAGAGAGAAGGTTACGGCCGTAAGATACAGAGTTCGCTCCACTCGGCCTTTCATCTTGATGAAAAGGCCGAGGAATGATATGGGAGCCATGCTGGGGAGTAGGAATGAGATGGGAGCCATGCTGGGGAGCAGGAATGAGATGGGAGCCATACTGGGGAGCAGGAATGAGATGGGAGCCATGCTGGGGAGCAGGAATGAGATGGGAGCCATGCTGGGGAGCAGGAATGATATGGGAGCCATGCTGGGGAGCAGGAATGATATGGGAGCCATGCTGGGGGGCAGGAATGAGATGGGAGCCATGCTGGGGAGCAGGAATGAGATGGGAGCAATGCTGGGGGCAGGAATGATATGGGAGCCATGCTGGGGAGTAGGAATGAGATGGGAGCCATGCTGGGGAGCAGGAATGATATGGGAGCCATGCTGGGGAGCAGGAATGATATGGGAGCCATGCTGGGGGGCAGGAATGAGATGGGAGCCATGCTGGGGAGCAGGAATGAGATGGGAGCCATGCTGGGGAGCAGGAATGAGATGGGAGCCATGCTGGGGAGCAGGAATGATATGGGAGCCATGCTGGGGACTGGGAATTATATGAGAGCCATGCTGGGGGGCAGGAATGAGATGGGAGCCATGCTGGGGAGCAGGAATGATATGGGAGCCATGCTGGGACTAGGGATGAGATGGGGAGCAATGCTGGGGGCAGGAATGAGATTGGAGCCATGCTGGGGGGCAGGAATGAGATGGGAGCCATGCTGGGGACTATGAATGAGATGGGAGCCATGCTGGGGGGGGGGGCAGGAATGAGATGGGAGCCATGCTGGGGAGTAGGAATGAGATGGGAGCCATGCTGGGGAGCAGGAATGAGATGGGAGCCATGCTGGGGACTAGGAATGAGAAGGGAGCCATACTGGGGACTAGGAATAAGATGGGGGCCATGCTGGGGAGTGGGAATGAGACTGGGAGCCATGCTGGGGGGCAGGAATGAGATGGGAGCCATACTGGGGAGCAGGAATGAGATGGGAGCCATGCTGGGGAGCAGGAATGATATGGGAGCCATGCTGGGGAGCAGGAATGAGATGGGAGCCATGCTGGGGAGCAGGAATGATATGGGAGCCATGCTGGGGGGCAGGAATGAGATGGGAGCCATGCTGGGGAGCAAGAATGAGATGGGAGCCATGCTGGGGAGCAGGAATGAGATGGGAGCCATGCTGGGGAGCAGGAATGATATGGGAGCCATGCTGGGGGGCAAAAATGAGATGGGAGCCATGCTGGGTACTAGGGATGAGATGGGAGCCATGCTGGGGACTAGGAATGAGATGGGAGCCGTGCTGGGGACTAGGAATGAGATGGGAGCCATGCTGGGGACTAGGAATGAGATGGGAGCCATGCTGGGGACTAGGAATAAGATGGGAGCCATGCTGGGGACTAGGGATGAGATGGGAGCCATGCTGGGGAGCAGGAATGAGATGGGAGCCATGCTGGGGAGCAGGAATGAGATGGGAGCCATACTGGGGGGCAGGAATGAGATAAGAGCCATGCTGGGGGGCAGGAATGAGATGGGAGCCATGCTGGGGACTAGGAATAAGATGGGAGCCATGCTGGGGAGCGGGAATGAGACTGGGAGCCATGCTGGGGGGCAGGAATGAGATGGGAGCCATACTGGGGAGCAGGAATGAGATGGGAGCCATGCTGGGGAGCAGGAATGAGATGAAAGCCATGCTGGGGAGTAGGAATGAGATGGGAGCCATGCTGGGGAGCGGGAATGAGATGGGAGCCATGCTGGGGAGTAGGAATGAGATGGGAGCCATGCTGGGGAGTAGGAATGAGATGGGAGCCATGCTGGGGGGCAGGAATGAGATGGGAGCCATGCTGGGGAGTAGGAATGAGATGGGAGCCAGGCTGGGGAATAGGAATGAGATGGGAGCCATGCTGGGGACTATGAATGAAATGGGAGCCATGCTGGGGACTAGGAATGAGATGGGAGCCATGCTGGGGAGTAGGAATGAGATGGGAGCCATGCTGGGGACTAGGAATGAGATGGGAGCCATGCTGGGGAGTAGGAATGAGATGGGAGCCATGCTGGGGACTAGGAATGAGATGGGAGCCATGTTAGGGAGTAGGAATGAGATAGGAGCCATGCTGGGGGGCAGGAATGAGATGGGAGCCATGCTGGGGAATAGGAATGAGATGGGAGCCATGCTGGGGACTATGAATGAGAAGGGAGCCATACTGGGGACTAGGAATAAGATGGGGGCCATGCTGGGGAGCGGGAATGAGATGGGAGCAATGGCGGATTATAATGTGGGCGGTTTGGGTGGCCGCCCGGGGCCCGAGGCTCCGGGGGGCCCATGCCACGCCGCCCACATTATAATGCCGCTGCGGCCCGGCCCCCCCTCGCCACTGCAGGCTCTTGTGACTGCAAGCATTGTTTTGGGGAAAGAGGGGGACCATCTATAAGGGGGGGGGGAAGAGGGGGACCATCTATAAGAGGGGGGGGAGAGGGGGACCATCTATAAGGGGGGGAAAGAGGGGGACCATCTATAAGAGGGGGGGGAAAGAGGGGGACCATCTATAAGGGGGGAAAGAGGGGGACCATCTATAAGGGGGGGGGGAGAGGGGGACCATCTATAAGACGGGGGGAAAAGAGGGGGACCATCTATAAGAGGGGGGGAAGAGGGGGACCATCTATAAGAGGGGGGGGAAGAGGGGGACCATCTATAAGGAGGGAAGAGGGGGACCATCTATAAGGAGGGAAGAGGGGGACCATCTATAAGGAGGGAAGAGGGGGACCATCTATAAGGAGGGAAGAGGGGGACCATCTATAAGAAGGGGGGGAGAGGGGGACCATCTATAAGAGGGGGGGAAGAGGGGGACCATCTATAAGGAGGGAAGAGGGGGACCATCTATAAGAGGGGGGGGAAGAGGGGGACCATCTATAAGGAGGGAAGAGGGGGACCATCTATAAGAGGGGGGGGGAAGAGGGGGACCATCTATAAGAGGGGGGGAAGAGGGGGACCATCTATAAGGAGGGAAGAGGGGGACCATCTATAAGAGGGGGGGAAGAGGGGGACCATCTATAAGGAGGGAAGAGGGGGACCATCTATAAGGAGGGAAGAGGGGGACCATCTATAAGAGGGGGGGGGGAAGAGGGGGACCATCTATAAGGAGGGAAGAGGGGGACCATCTATAAGGAGGGAAGAGGGGGACCATCTATAAAGGGGGAAGAGGGGGACCATCTCCTATAGGATTAGAACCCTCCTCTCCTGACATCCTCTGTGCTGCTGTGACCTCCCCTATAAGATCAGCGCCCTCCTCTCCTGACATCCTCTGTGCTGCTCTGACCCTCCCCTATTACATCAGCGCCCTTCTCTCCTGACATCCTCTGTGCTGCTGTGACCCTCCCCTATTCCATCAGCGCCCTCCTCTCCTGACATCCTCTGTGCTGCTCGGACCTCTCCTATAGATCAGTACCCTCCTCTCCTGACATCCTCTGTGCTGCTGTGACCTCCCCTATAAGATCAGCACCCTTCACTCCTGACATCCTCTGTGCTGCTGTGACCCTGCGACCTCCCCTATGAGATCAGCTCCCTCCTCTCCTGAAACCAGGTGGCAGTATGTTTATTGGGGGCAGTGGAGGTGGGTGGACAATGCTTACTGGGAGCAGCAAGGGACCAAACATTATGTTTAATGGGGCCAGCAGGGAGGGGAGGCAGGCAGTGTTTATTGGGGACAGCGTGGGGGGGGAGGCAGTAGCGGAGTATAATGTGGGCAGATTGACCGGGGGGGGGGGGCAGGTTGGGTGGACAGCCCGGGGCCCAGGGTACATTTAATCCGCCACTGGATGGGAGCCATGCTGGGAACTAGGGATGAGATGGGAGCCATGCTGGGGAATAGGAATGAGATGGGAGCCATGCTGGGGACTAGGGATGAGATGGGAGCCATGCTGGGGACTAGGAATGAGGGGGGAGCCATGCTGGGGACTAGGAATGAGATGGGAGCCATGCTGGGGAATAGGAATGAGATGGGAGCCATGCTGGGGACTAGGAATGAGGGGGGAGCCATGCTGGGGACTAGGAATGAGAGGGGAGCCATGCTGGGGACTAGGAATGAGATGGGAGCCATGCTGGGGAGCAGGAATGAGATGGGAGCCATGCTGGGTACTAGGGATGAGATGGGAGCCATGCTGGGGACTAGGAATGAAATGGGAGCCATGCTGAGGACTAGGGATGAGATGGGAGCCATGCTGGGGAGTAGGAATGAGATGGGAGCCATGCTGGGGAGTAGGGATGAGATAGGAGCCATGCTGGGGGGCAGGAATGAGAGGGGAGCCATGCTGGGGAGTAGGAATGAGATAGGAGCCATGCTGGGGAGTAGGGATGAGATGGGGGCCATACTGGGGGGCAGGAATGAGATGGGAGCCATTCTGGGGAGCCCCTATATGACCCCTTGTCATAGATCAGTACGTCTGATAGACAAAAAACAACATCTACTAGTTCTGTTGGATTCAGATTGGTTCCTTTAGTTCCTGCCTATAGGGGGCACTGTCGTCTGCCCAGGATAGTTGGTGGTAGATGCGTTGCAATCTGTTTTTACAGTATGAAAAGCAATAGAATAAATTACCTGAATTATTTTCCTATTGGTCCAAAACAAATGATGTCATCGTAACGGCGGCGAATTCCCGCTATTAACCCCTTCATGTCACAGACAATTTTAGAATTTGCACTTTTTTTTTCCCTCCTTGTGTTTAAACGACCACAGCGCTTACATTTCACCTACAGACCCACATGAGGAGTCGTTGTATACAAAACCAACTGTACTTTGTAAAACATGAAGTATATTAGAACGTTGCAGAACTTTTCTTTCCACCAAACGTTACGTTTATTTGTTGAGACAGAAAACTCTTTATAAAGTTTGGTCTGAACGACTTGTGTACAGTGCGGCCGGAGAGATAGAACTATAAAGCGGCCATCATGCAGAAGGCTCCGTCCAGTCTGTCACACTAACATCCTCCAGTGCATCTTCAAGGAAAACTTCCGTCTTCTCTCACAACAATTTCTTCTTCATTGACAAATGACGGAACTGGAGAAAAAAACTTCTTACAATCATTCACTTTGTAAAGTCTGAAAGAGACACTGACTACAGAGCGGACACTTGAGCTGTGCCTATGGCCTGTATGGCCTCACCCCCGCTCCGACACCAGACGCAGCACCACCCATCAGGATGGACCGGAGTGCCCCTTTATAAATTATCCAAAATGAAGAAATCTCCAATAAACCGGTTTCTTTCAGTTCTTTTCTATCACTTCTGAGTTTTACCTTTGTCTCTGGGAAGTTTCTGATGACGTTTATAGCCGCCATTACAGCTCCCTAGTGGGATTACACTGAGATATGGAATACTCCTAAATGGCAAATAAACATCTGCATTATACATCCCTGACTCCCATATAGACTACATATAAACTCCCATATAGACTCCATATAGTCACCCATATAGTCTCCCACAGAGTCTCCCATATAGACTCCCATATAGTCTCCCACAGAGTCTCCCATATAGACTCCCATATAGTCTCCCACAGAGTCTCCCATATAGACTCCCATATAGTCTCCCACAGAGTCTCCCATATAGACTCCCATATAGTCTCCCACAGATCTCCCATATAGACTCCCATATAGTCTCCCACAGATCTCCCATATAGACTCCCATATAGTCTCCCACAGATCTCCCATATAGACTCCCATATAGTCTCCCACAGATCTCCCATATAGACTCCCATATAGTCTCCCACAGAGTCTCCCATATAGACTCCCATATAGTCTCCCTCAAAGTCTCCCATATAGACTACATATAAACTCCCATATAGACTCCATATAGACTCCCATATAGTCTCCCATATAGACTCCATATAAACTCCATATAGTTGCCATATAGACTCCCATATAGTCTCCCATATAGACTCCATATAGATGCCATATAGACTCCATATAGATGCCATATAGACTCCATATAGACAGCTCCATACCTACTTAGCAAATGAACAAGGATGAACGTCTGACCATATACCGTATACCTTGGCATTACCAATGCTTCCAAAGCCGCAAACAAGTAAGAAGACGGAAGTATTGCAGATGGTTGTGTCCTTTTTACCTGATGCTCAATGTCAAGAACACAGATGTGAGGTCAGTGCAGATTCTATAGGAGATCCCGGCCTCTGTGCCGCTTCCTATCACCTTGTCTCACTCTTCTCCATGTCTTCCTCAATCCTTGGGGTCCAATTACACGGAGCGATTTTAAACGATTAACGACTAACGACGTGATTCTTGGAATGACATCGGGCATAGATAATTACTCTAAGACTTCGCTTAAATTAATGATGCTTGCTAAGGTTCTAATATTAAGATCATGGTTATCCCCAGAGTCACCACATATAAGAGCATGGGAGAATATAGTGGGGGAAATCAACAAATATGAATTTATTAGTATGACTAATGATGTTAATGGAAGGACAACATATGAGAAAATATGGGGTAGGTGGAATGGTGAATGAAAGAGTGAGTAACCTTTAATCGGATAGCCAGGTTTTTACCATGTTATGATCTTCTCGGCCTTATAATTCCTCTCTGCTCTGGGTCTAGGCGGGTGGGGGGCTGATAGACGAGGGGGGGGGTAGATTTTGGGGATAAAAAAAAATTGTAGTATTTTACAGTAATATGGAAATAGTGTTTTTGTTATTCTGGTCTTTTTTATACTCTGCATTTGAATCATGTATGCTATGCTTTGGAGATAGAAACAAAAAAAAAAAAAAAAAAAAAAAAACGACTAACGATAAACGATCGCAAATGAGATTGTTTATCGTTAACCTGAGATTGTTCACCATATTACACAGAATGATAGTCGTTAGTTATGATCGTTATTATGATTGTTATTGCGATCGTTTCTATGATCGTTTATTCCTTCTGATCCCAGCAAAACAATGGACACTGTGCAATTACACTGACCGATTAGTGAAAAAATGCGGAACTTGAGCGAACGAACGTGGAATTACAGCGAACGATTAACGATAATTTTAGGTTCAGCAAATTAAAAATAACCTAATAAGGATACTTTGGGGAAACACCAATAAAACATCGCTTTTAACAATATCAGTTAAAATAGAAAAGACCCCACAAACATATAATACCACAGCCGTGGTTCTCACCCAAAGTACGGAAAAAATCTCTAGAAAATCTAGAAAAAATCTACAAAGCCACGCACCGACCTCGTGGCCCTCCTTTTACTACAATCCACACCAAGACTAGTAACTGCGGTAAGGAATAATAAAGAAGCCAGCCGCTCCGCAGTCCAATCTGTTCCTGGTGTGTCCCTCTAAAGTCCAGTATAACGCAGGAGTATAGGAATCCACTTAGCAGGCCTACTGTTCTCTCCCTAGATGTCCCTATGTGTATATATATATGTTCCTACCCCTGCTCGCACAGGGTCCGTCGGGGCACTCGCCCTAATAAGGGCGACCCCTGCCCCCATCTACCCCTATACACTCCCTACAATCACCCTATATCTGCCTCCCGACGTGGCCCATTTCTATTGGGTTTACCAATGGGGGATAGCCAAAACCAAAGGGTGTCTGTATCTAAATCGTAAGGTGCGTAAATGTCAGAGTACCTACTAAGGTCACAATGGTGACCCAAAAAGTGACTTGTGCAAGTAAACAATTCCCCAAAAAAGCTAACGTGCTATATGCTGTAAACTACACCAATGGGTGAATAGTAAATGCACTAAATTAGCTAAGGATCGTGCCGAGGCGCAGTCTGGTGCAGTGGCTACCGATAGACTGTACTAGTGGTCCCTGGTATGGTCTAGTGTAGGGTCGGTCTCTTATATAATTACCTTGTCTCAGACGCCATGATCCACACTTCCTGGACGCCGGCTCGGCTTCCGGTGACCAATGACGTCACATCCTGGCGTGTGCGTATACTAGTTAGCATCAGGCGTCAAACCGCCAAAGAAAATTCCATAGTGTGAACGGACCCTAACAATAAACCCGAGAGCATAGATACTTTCCTTGTTGTTTGTGGCATTTATAGAAATGTTTCTTTCGGAGTCGTCCTGCTCTGACTCTATAACCCGGTTACCAGAGCCGACGCTCCTTCATCTATATTCCACCCAAGATCAAAGCTTCTCTATCTGGGTTTGTTTCCTTGGTGCTAATTATTCTCCTTCCATCTTCTCTCTGAGGACCCCCCCTCCCCCCATCCCGTTACCGCCTTTTCCTTTTCTACAGGTTTCAGCCATAAGATTAAAAGAAAACTTTTCAACTTTTAGGTAAAATCTTTTTCTAAAAAGTTATGAAAATCCGTCAATACTTTCCTTTCTTATGAAATAACTTTTTGGAAGTAAAACACTAAAAATACCAGAGACCGGACTCATAGGATGCACTTAAAGGGATTGTCCTACAATAGACTAGGAAATCACTTTATTATTTGGATTCTTATAAAATGTCCCCCACTGTGTAGGGAATTAGATTGTAAGCCCCAGTGTGACCTTCATTTTCAGCCCCCCAATATGCAGTTTGCAGCCCACCATAGCCTAATACAGGGCCCATGTGATCCTCCCCTGCAGCCGCCATCTGTGAGCGCTCCTCACTCTCTACAGCCCATAGGAATTGCCCTCCATGTATGCTCTCCTCACCATCTACAGCCCATAGGAATTGCCCTCCATGTATGCTCTCCTCACCATCTCCAGCCCATAGGAATTGCCCTCAATGTATGCTCTCCTCACAATCTCCAGCCCATATGAATTGCCCTCCATGTATGCTCTCCTCACAATCTCCAGCCCATAGGAATTGCCCTCCATGTATGCTCTCCTCACAATCTCCAGCCCATATGAATTGCCCTCCATGTATGCTCTCCTCACAATCTCCAGCCCATATGAATTGCCCTCCATGTATGCTCTCCTCACCATCTCCAGCCCATAGGAATTGCCCTCCATGTATGCTCTCCTCACAATCTCCAGCCCATATGAATTGCCCTCCATGTATGCTCTCCTCACTCTCTACAGCCCATAGGAATTGCCCTCCATGTATGCTCTCCTCACCATCTCCAGCCCATAGGAATTGCCCTCCATGTATGTCTTACTCACCATCTCCAGCCCATAGGAATTGCACTCCATGTATGCTCTCCTCACCATCTCCAGCCCATAGGAATTGCACTCCATGTATGCTCTCCTCACCATCTCCAGCCCATAGGAATTGCACTCCATGTATGCTCTCCTCACCATCTCCAGCCCATAGGAATTGCCCTCCATGTATGCTCTCCTCACAATCTCCAGCCCATATGAATTGCCCTCCATGTATGCTCTCCTCACCATCTCCAGCCCATAGGAATTGCCCTCCATGTATGCTCTCCTCACAATCTCCAGCCCATATGAATTGCCCTCCATGTATGCTCTCCTCACTCTCTACAGCCCATAGGAATTGCCCTCCATGTATGCTCTCCTCACCATCTCCAGCCCATAGGAATTGCCCTCCATGTATGCTCTCCTCACAATCTCCAGCCCATATGAATTGCCCTCCATGTATGCTCTCCTCACAATCTACAGCCCATAGGAATTGCCCTCCATGTATGCTCTCCTCACCATCTCCAGCCCATAGGAATTGCACTCCATGTATGCTCTCCTCACCATCTCCAGCCCATAGGAATTGCCCTCCATGTATGTCTTACTCACCATCTCCAGCCCATAGGAATTGCACTCCATGTATGCTCTCCTCACCATCTCCAGCCCATAGGAATTGCACTCCATGTATGCTCTCCTCACCATCTCCAGCCCATAGGAATTGCACTCCATGTATGCTCTCCTCACCATCTCCAGCCCATAGGAATTGCACTCCATGTATGCTCTCCTCACCATCTCCAGCCCATAGGAATTGCTCTCCATGTATGCTCTCCCAACTCCCAACGTCCCCAGAGGACGGCACACATCACAGAGGATTTTCTAGTGAAGAACAATTTTATTTTTTATTATCCTTAAAGTGTCTGTGCGCCCAATGGATGTTTTGTTGTGTCTACAGGTAAGGGGAATGGATCACCTACACTTTTATTTTTTATTTTTTTGTTTTACTAATTAAATACTGAAACTAAAAATAAATTCAGAAACTTAATGTGTGCCTTTTTTCAATCTGTTTTTATTTTCTAATTGTAATTTTTTAAATTTTTGGTTCTATTATTATGGAGTGAGTTACAGCAGATGATGATGGAGATGATTTACAACAAGCCGCACGGACATAGAACAATAGACTGGAGCGGACCCTATTGATGTCTAGAGTTTTCTGTGCATTCTCTGTGGCCTCTGCAGGAAGGGGGGAGGGGAGATGTGTCTACTGCCTATCGTGAATGACCGGCTACTGTCATATCTATATACTGTAATGCTGTCTGTGGTGATAAGGAGGAGACTGTAGTTTTCCTCACAGAACGGGGAGCGTGAGGTTATTATAAGGCCTGGTGGCCAGAGGGAGTACTGATTTCCACATTACTTGATAATCTAGATAGGAAAATGGAAAATAAAAAAAATCACAAAAAATTATTTAAAAAAATGTCAACATAAACACATGATCTAAAAAACAAGTCCTTTTCTCATGCCCCATAGCCTTTAAAGATACCGCTATTCTGCGGCAAATGCCGACTGACATTAAAGGGGTTATCTGGGCTTAGACAAACATGGCCATTTTTTTCTATAAACAGCGCCTCTCTTGTGCTCAGGTTTGGTTTGGTATTGCAGCTCAGTTCTATTGAAGTTAATGGAGCTGAACTGTAATACCGCACACAACCTATGTGTTCCACTGTCAATCACATATTGATAGAGTAAGGGAAGATCTATGGAAATTTCAAAATAATTATTTTAAGAAGAAGAAATTTAGATTCTAATATTATTGTTATCTGAATAATTGTTTTCTGTAAATTAAGGGAATCTTGTGACGATTGTTCAATTTTCTGGATGTACGTTGGAAATATTTAAGTAGAAGCATATTGGGCTCCAGGCTATGGCGGCACACTCCCGGCAATGGCTGCACACTTCGGCTATGGCGGCACACTCCCGGCTATGGCGGCACAATCCCGGCTATGGCTGCACACTCCCGGCTATGGCGGTACGCTCCCGGCTATGGCTGCACACTCCCGGCTATGGCGGCACACTCCAAGCTATGGCGGCACAATCCCGGCTATGGCTGCACACTCCCGGCTATGGCGGTACGCTCCCGGCTATGGCTGCACACTCCCGGCTATGGCGGCACGCTCCCGGCCATGGCTGCACGCTCCCGGCTATGGCGGCACACTCCCGGCTATGGCGGTACGCTCCCGGCTATGGCTGCACACTCCCGGCTATGGCGGCACGCTCCCGGCTATGGCGGTACGCTCCCGGCTATGGCTGCACGCTCCCGACTATGGCGGCACGCTCCTGGCTATGGCTGCACGCTCCCGGCTATGGCTGCACGCTCCCGGCTATGGCGGCACGCTCCCGGCTATGGCTGCACGCTCCCGGCTATGGCTGCACGCTCCCGGCTATGGCTGCACGCTCCCGGCTATGGCTGCACGCTCCCGGCTATGGCAGCACGCTCCCGGCTATGGCTGCACACTCCCGGCTATGGCGGCACTCTCCCTGCTATGGCGGCACGCTCCCGGCTATGGCTGCACACTCCTGGCTATGGTTGCACACTCCCGGCTATGGCGGCACGCTCCCGGCTATGGCTGCACGCTCCCGGCTATGGTGGCATGCTCCCAACTATGGTGGCACACTCCTTGCTATGGCGGCTGTTAATACATGTGAGTTTCGGAGATATCATCAGCATAAACAGGAGGTAACAACCTATATTTTAAGGTTTAGGATTCCGATGGCTTCAAAGAGCAGAGACTGCGCCCCATAGGAGAGGAGAGTATACAGTATATATATATGCTGTACGTTACACTCGCCGTATTCCCTGCATTGTGTCATTGTGCTTCAGATACTTCGGAGAGAAGAAATTGTTTCCGGAGCGGCGAGGGTAAGAACGTCCCGGCAAAATAGCCTAAAAAATTAAACAAGTTATAAATAGTTAATAGGGCGTATAGCAAGGTTATTATTCCATGAATGAGACCTGTGAGAATGTGCGCCACGGGTTATTGGGGGGGGGGGGGGAGGGTGCGACAATTTAAAGAGAACCTGTCTCAAAAATCATCAAGCTTATGAAAAGTTATTGATCCCAATGATACGACCAGGTACATACGTCTCATGTAACTCAGCAACCGGGATGAATAACTGAGCAGATTGGGAGCCGGCGGCCTCAGCCCGATCCTTCTCACACAGTAATCTGCCTATAGAACATTATGCTCGGCCAAACCTGCTCCAACCCCTTAAAGGGAACCTGTCATCCCTATGTCTGACCCCGGAGTCATCAGGGCGCTCCCCGGGGATTCTCCCTGACCGGAATAATCAATCGATCTATACCCAAACAGGGAAAGATCTATTCATCAAGGCTGGAGAAGCCGTGCGGGGTCCCCGGGATCATCCTGACGGTTTGGGGTTCAGGTAGCAGGAAAGTGAATGGGAAGGTAACACAATAACATATAATCACAGGGATCCTCTCCTGTCTGATCTTGTGTGTGTGTGTGTGTGTGTGTGTGTATATATATATATATATATAGAGAGAGAGAGAGAGAGAGAGAGAGAATTCCTTCATATACCTCACAATCTGCAGTTTTGTATCACATCTGACCCGTCTCTGTAAGGCAACTGACTGGAGCAGGAGCCCACCTCCCTGCTCTACCTGCAATAGAAGAGCAGATAAACTCCACCCTTTCACTCAAGCCCCTCCCATCTATTGTTTGGGCTCCTGTGTCCATTGGCATAAAAAGACTTGAGTGCTTGTTACTTGATTTTCAATGCTCCAGTTCCCGAATCAAGTATTGAGCCCCATTGAAAGTAATAGGAGACTGGAGCATTTACCCAGGTGCCCCTGCTTGGCAGAGCGGAGGGGTCTGGTTCACCTATTGCATTTTTTGTTCTAATTTTCTCCCTTGAAGGGTTAACACATGAGAACTCCAGTGAGATACGGTCAATTGCCGGCATACCGCCAGGGTTCTAATATGTCCGCAGTTGGTTATAGCATCTTTTTCATTACATTCTTTGTATATTTAGTTTACACGTCCCTTCAGGGGCCAAAATATACAAAAATTAGAACCAAAAAAGCAATAACCAACTGTAAGACACATTAGAACCCTGGTAGTATGCGGCAACTGACTGCAGGCCACCAGAGTTCTAATATGTCTTGCAGTTGGTTATTGCATTATTTTGGTTCTAGTTTTTGTATATTTCGTCCCTTTAAGGGACGTGTAAACTACTTATACAGAGAATGGAATTAGTATTTAAAGTTTCTGCGTTCCTGGCATTATAATGAATGAATCATCTCACGTCCGGCTCGGCCAATCTAATAGGCCCCTTAAGACCCTTTTGCACAGAATGAATATCAGATAAAGAAGAGTCCCTGAAAACACTTATTCCTGATAATCGTCCGTTGTACACACACGGACGATCACACGGTGTACCAGCTATTGCTTGAAGACGGAATCCTTCTGCATCCAAGAGCGTCATTGCTATCGGCCACATACGCTCCAATCTAAACATGAGCGGCCAATAACAATGAATTGCAATGGGTCACATGAGCGCCTGCATGACTGAGCCTTGTAAAGTCTTTGCAAACAATCCCTGATCTTGCTGATCGCCAGCCGTTTGCCATTAGACTTGCTTCTAACTGTGAGGCACCTAGCTGGAGCAGGAGCTCTCCCCCGCGGCCCCGTCTGGAATAAGACACCGGTTATGCTACGTTTGGTGACTCTTCTCCCTCCAGTTCTCTGAAAATAGAAGAAATCGAGAGGCTCCATAAACATGAGGGCGTCTGCAGGTTCTGTCTATGACTGTATGTAAAGATGGACGCCCTCCGTGAGACGCAAGTGAATCAGCGTCTGGTTGATGAATAGCGGCATGGAGAAAGCTCTGGCAGGCCATCCATCCCCGCTGTCCGTGCTGCCGCCCTGTAATAACATTCCCTCAGCAGCGGCTCCGGCTTCTTTATGGTAATTGGGTGTAATTGAGGATTGTTCGCCGTGTTAATTGCCGTCTGCGCGGATCGTGTCACTCGTATCGCAGGTTCACAGCTGATTATAAAAACACTTACAAACGTCTCAGAGTAAACTCATTAGATGCTCGATCAGATGGAGGGAGTCATATCAGATGCCGGGAGTCGTATCAGATGGAGGGAGTCGTATCAGATGGAGGGAGTCATATCAGATACCGGGAGTCGTATCAGATGCCGGGAGTCGTATCAGATGCCGGGAGTCGTATCAGATGGAGGGAGTCGTATGAGATGCCGGGAGTCGTATCAGATGCCGGGAGTCGTATGAGATGCCGGGAGTCGTATGAGATGCCGGGAGTCGTATCAGATGCCGGGAGTCGTATCAGATGGAGGGAGTTGTATCAGATGCCGGGAGTCGTATCAGATGCCGGGAGTCGTATCAGATGGTGGGAGTCGTATCAGATGCCGGGAGTCGTATCAGATGCCGGGAGTCGTATCAGATGCCGGGAGTCGTATCAGATGCCGGGAGTCGTATCAGATGGAGGGAGTTGTATCAGATGCCGGGAGTCGTATCAGATGGAGGGAGTCGTATCAGATGCCGGGAGTCGTATCAGATGCCGGGAGTCGTATCAGATGGAGGGAGTCGTATCAGATGCCGGGAGTCGTATCAGATGCCGGGAGTCGTATCAGCTGGAGGGAGTCGTATCAGATGGAGGGAGTCGTATCAGATGGAGGGAGTCGTATCAGATGCCGGGAGTCGTATCAGATGCCGGGAGTCGTATCAGATGCTGGGAGTTGTATCAGATGGAGGGAGTCGTATCAGATGGAGGGAGTCGTATCAGATGGAGGGAGTCGTATCAGATGCCAGGAGTCATATCAGATGGAGGGAGTCGTATCAGATGGAGGGAGTCGTATCAGAGGATGAGAGTCGTATCAGATGCCGAGAGTCGTATCCGATGGAGGGAGTCGTATCAGATGGAGGGAGTCGTATCAGATGGAGAAAGTCGTATCAGATGCCGGGAGTCGTATCAGATGGAGGGAGTCGTATCAGATGCCGGGAGTCGTTTCAGATGCCGGGAGTTGTTTCAGATGCTGGGAGTCGTATCAGATGGAGGGAGTTGTTTCAGATGCTGGGAGTCGTATCAGATGGAGGGAGTCGTATCAGATGCCGGGAGTCGTATCAGATGCTGGGAGTCGTATCAGATGGAGGGAGTCGTATCAGATGCCGGGAGTCGTATCAGATGGAGGGAGTCGTATCAGATGCCGGGAGTCGTATCAGATGGATGGAGTCGTATCAGATGGAAGGAGTCGTATCAGATGCCGGGAGTCGTATCAGATGGATGGAGTCGTATCAGATGGAAGGAGTCGTATCAGATGCCGGGAGTCGTATCAGATGGAGGGAGTCGTATCAGATGGAGGGAGTCGTATCAGATGCCGGGAGTCGTATCAGATGCCGGGAGTTGTATCAGATGGAGGGAGTCGTATCAGATGGAGGGAGTCGTATCAGATGCCGGGAGTCGTATCAGATGCCGGGAGTCGTATCAGATGCCGGGAGTCGTATCAGATGCCGGGAGTCGTATCAGATGGAGGGAGTCGTATCAGATGGATGGAGTCGTATCAGATGGAAGGAGTCGTATCAGATGCCGGGAGTCGTATCAGATGGATGGAGTCGTATCAGATGCCGGGAGTCGTATCAGATGGAGGGAGTCGTATCAGATGCCGGGAGTCGTATCAGATGGAGGGAGTCGTATCAGATGCCGGGAGTCGTATCAGATGTCGGGAGTCGTATCAGATGGAGGGAGTTGTATTAGATGCCGGGAGTCGTATCAGATGGAGGGAGTTGTATCAGATGCCGAGAGTCGTATCAGATGGAGGGAGTCGTATCAGATGGAGGGAGTCGTATCAGATGCCGGGAGTCGTATCAGATGCCGGGAGTCGTATCAGATGGATGGAGTCGTATCAGATGTCGGGAGTCGTATCAGATGCCGGGAGTTGTATCAGATGCCGGGAGTCGTATCAGATGCCGGGAGTCGTATCAGATGCCGGGAGTCGTATCAGATGGAGGGAGTCGTATCAGATGGAGGGAGTCGTATCAGATGCCGGGAGTCGTTTCAGATGCCGGGAGTCGTATAAGATGGAGGAAGTTGTATCAGATGGAGGGAGTCGTATCAGATGCCGGGAGTCGTATCAGATGCTGGGAGTCGTATCAGATGCCGGGAGTCGTATCAGATGCCGGGAGTCGTATCAGATGGAGGGAGTCGTATCAGATGGAAGGAGTCGTATCAGATGGAAGGAGTCGTATCAGATGCCGGGAGTCGTTTCAGATGCCGGGAGTCGTATAAGATGGAGGGAGTCGTATCAGATGCCGGGAGTCGTATCAGATGGAGGGAGTCGTATTAGATGCCGGGAGTCGTATCAGATGTCGGGAGTCGTATCAGATGGAGGGAGTTGTATTAGATGCCGGGAGTCGTATCAGATGGAGGGAGTTGTATCAGATGCCGAGAGTCGTATCAGATGGAGGGAGTCGTATCAGATGGAGGGAGTCGTATCAGATGCCGGGAGTCGTATCAGATGCCGGGAGTCGTATCAGATGCCGGGAGTCGTATCAGATGCCGGGAGTCGTATAAGATGGAGGGAGTCGTATCAGATGGAAGGAGTCGTATCAGATGGAGGGAGTCGTATCAGATGGAGGGAGTCGTATCAGATGGAGGGAGTCGTATCAGATGCCGGGAGTCGTATCAGATGCCGGGAGTCGTATCAGATACCAGCGGGGGCGACACCACACCTTCAGCAGCTGATAAGTACTGGAAGACTGGAGATTTTTTAATAGAAGTATATTACAAGTACCTGGCTGTTTCTAACACCAGTTGATAAAAAAGGATGTTTTTCTCCGCTGGAGTCCCGCTTTAAGCTTCAGCGTGGAGAGATTAATACTTTGGGGAGTTGTCGGGTTGCCATGGCAATCATATGTCACTGCACAAGCCCTGTCTAAACAGGATTCATTTACAGAACCCGCTGGGTGCTGGACAGTTGCCTTGGCAACCTGATGGCCCAGGGTAGACTGAATCTCTCTATGCTTATAGAGATTCTGTCAGTAGTGTAGCGGGGAGTGCGGGGATGTCAGGGGGGATGGAGGGTATGCTGAATATATGGAGATCTATCCTGTCACAGGCCGAGTGCTAATAACTCTGTCCCTTCCTGAGGTAACTACGGCCACAGAGGTTATAGAGGGGACTGCAGCCAGGTGGTTAGTGATAATGGTGCTTGTAGTTTCCTTTGAGGTGATATAGATAGTGATGATGGTACTTGTAGTTCCCCCTAAGGTGTTATAGATGGTGATGATGATACTTGTACTTCCCCCTGAGGTGGTACAGATGGTGATGATGATACTTGTAGTTCCCCCTGAGGTGTTATAGATGGTGATGATGATACTTGTAGTTCCCCCTAAGGTGTTATAGATGGTGATGATGGTACTTGTAGTTCCCCCTGAGGTGTTATAGATGGTGATGATGGTACTTGTAGTTCCCTCTGAGGTGTTATAGATGGTTATGATACTTGTATTTCCCCCTGAGGTGTTATAGATGGTGATGATGGTACTTGTAGTTCCCTCTGAGGTGTTATAGATGGTGATGATGATACTTGTAGTTCCCCCTGAGGTTATATAGATGGTGATGATGGTACTTGTAGTTCCCTCTGAGGTTATATAGATGGTCATGATGGTACTTGTAGTTCCCTCTAAGGTGTTATAGATGGTGATGATGGTATTTGTAGTTCCCCCTGAGGTGTTATAGATGGAGATGATGGTACTTGTAGTTCCCCCTGAGGTGTTATAGATGGTGATGATGGTACTTGAAGTTCTCCCTGAGGTGTTATAGATGGTGATGATGGTACTTGAAGTTCTCCCTGAGGTGTTATAGATGGTGATGATGGTACTTGTAGTTCTCCCTGAGGTGTTATAGATGGTGATGATGATACTGGTAGTTCCCCCTGAGGTGTTACAGATGGTGATGATGGTACTTGTAGTTCCTTCTGAGGTGTTATAGATGGTGATGATGGTACTTGTAGTTCCCCCTGAGGTGTTATAGATGGTGATGATGGTACTTGTAGTTCCCCCTGAGGTGTTATAGATGGTGATGATGGTACTTGCAGTTCTCCCTGAGGTGTTATAGATGGTAATGCTGGCACTTGTAGTCCCCCTGGAGCTTCTCTATTACTGCTGCCTGAGGTGATAATGGAGAAGCCCTTGATGGTGATGAGGTGCAGAGACAATCAGACAACAGGGAGTGGATACAGTGAGGTACAATAGTGACTTTTACTTACGTAACAAGTATATAACTCAAACAGTTTCTTTATGCTTAAGATCTCTCTACATGGCCGACTGCCAGAGATGGGTGACTGATGTTACACTGGAGATTGCTTGTGTGTTAGAAGCTTTGGGGGTACACTCCTGAGATCATGCAGGATAGAAGCTTTGGGGGTACACTCCTGACATGCAGGATAGAAGCTTTGGGGGTACACTCCTGACATCATGCAGGATATAAGCTTTGGGGGTACAATACTGACATCATGCAGGATAGAAGCTTTGGGGGTACACTCCTGACATCATGCAGGATAGAAGCTTTGGGGGTACACTCCTGACATCATGCAGGATAGAAGCTTTGGGGTACACTCCTGACATGCAGGATAGAAGCTTTGGGGGTACACTCCTGACATGCAGGATAGAAGCTTTGGGGGTACACTCCTGACATCATGCAGGATAGAAGCTTTGGGGGTACACTCCTGACATCATGCAGGATAGAAGCTTTGGGGGTACACTCCTGACATCATGCAGGATAGAAGCTTTGGGGGTACACTCCTGAAATGCAGGATAGAAGCTTTGGGGGTACACTCCTGACATAATGCAGGATAGAAGCTTTGGGGGTACACTCCTGACATCATGCAGGATAGAAGCTTTGGGGGTACACTCCTGACATCATGCAGGATATAAGCTTTGGGGGTACAATACTGACATCATGCAGGATAGAAGCTTTGGGGGTACACTCCTGACATCATGCAGGATAGAAGCTTTGGGGGTACACTCCTGATATCATGCAGGATAGAAGCTTTGGGGGTACACTCCTGACATCATGCAGGATATAAGCTTTGGGGGTACAATACTGACATCATGCAGGATAGAAGCTTTGGGGGTACACTCCTGACATCATGCAGGATAGAAGCTTTGGGGGTACACTCCTGACATCATGCAGGATATAAGCTTTGGGGGTACAATACTGACATCATGCAGGATAGAAGCTTTGGGGGTACACTCCTGACATCATGCAGGATAGAAGCTTTGGGGGTACACTCCTGAGATCATGCAGGATAGAAGCTTTGGGGGTACACTCCTGACATCATGCAGGATATAAGCTTTGGGGGTACAATACTGACATCATGCAGGATAGAAGCTTTGGGGGTACACTCCTGACATCATGCAGGATAGAAGCTTTGGGGGTACACTCCTGACATCATGCAGGATAGAAGCTTTGGGGTACACTCCTGACATGCAGGATAGAAGCTTTGGGGGTACACTCCTGACATGCAGGATAGAAGCTTTGGGGGTACACTCCTGACATCATGCAGGATAGAAGCTTTGGGGGTACACTCCTGACATCATGCAGGATAGAAGCTTTGGGGGTACACTCCTGACATCATGCAGGATAGAAGCTTTGGGGGTACACTCCTGACATCATGCAGGATAGAAGCTTTGGGGGTACACTCCTGAAATGCAGGATAGAAGCTTTGGGGGTACACTCCTGACATAATGCAGGATAGAAGCTTTGGGGGTACACTCCTGACATCATGCAGGATAGAAGCTTTGGGGGTACACTCCTGACATCATGCAGGATAGAAGCTTTGGGGGTACACTCCTGACATCATGCAGGATAGAAGCTTTGGGGGTACACTTCTGACATCATGCAGGATAGAAGCTTTGGGGGTACACTCCTGACATCATGCAGGATAGAAGCTTTGGGGGTACACTCCTGACATCATGCAGGATAGAAGCTTTTGGGGTACACTCCTGACATCATGCAGGATAGAAGCTTTGGGGTACACTCCTGACATCATGCAGGATAGAAGCTTTGGGGGTACACTCCTGACATGCAGGATAGAAGTTTTGGGGGTACACTCCTGACATCATGCAGGATAGAAGCTTTGGGGGTACACTCCTGACATCATGCAGGATAGAAGCTTTGGGGGTACACTCCTGACATGCAGGATAGAAGCTTTGGGGGTACACTCCTGACATCATGCAGGATAGAAGCTTTTGGGGTACACTCCTGACATCATGCAGGATAGAAGCTTTGGGGTACAATACTGACAACATGCAGGATAGAAGCTTTGGGGTACAATACTGACATCATGCAGGATAGAAGCTTTGGGGTACAATACTGACAACATGCAGGATAGAAGCTTTGGGGGTACACTCCTGACATCATGCAGGATAGAAGCTTTGGGGGTACACTCCTGACATCATGCAGGATAGAAGCTTTGGGGGTACACTCCTGATATCATGCAGGATAGAAGCTTTGGGGGTACACTCCTGACATGCAGGATAGAAGCTTTGGGGGTACACTCCTGACATCATGCAGGATAGAAGCTTTGGGGGTACACTCCTGACATCATGCAGGATAGAAGCTTTGGGGGTACACTCCTGACATCATGCAGGATAGAAGCTTTGGGGGTACACTCCTGACATCATGCAGGATAGAAGCTTTGGGGGTACACTCCTGACATCATGCAGGATAGAAGCTTTGGGGGTACACTCCTGACATCATGCAGGATAGAAGCTTTTGGGGTACACTCCTGACATCATGCAGGATAGAAGCTTTGGGGGTACACTCCTGACATCATGCAGGATAGAAGCTTTTGGGGTACACTCCTGATATTAGGCCTCGCCAAGGTGCACCTGTGTTTTGGTGGTTTTCACAGTTTTTAAGTTTTTTTGTGTTTCGATGTTTTTCAGTGTTTCGATGGTTTTCAGAGTTTCGATGGTTTTCACTGTTTTTATGGTTTTCTTTGTTTTATGTTTTTTTGTGTTTTGATGGTTTTCACAGTTTTTATGGTTTTCAGTGTTTCGATGGTTTTCAGTGTTTCGATGGTTTTCTGTGTTTCGATGGTTTTCAGTGTTTCGATGGTTTTCTGTGTTTCGATGGTTTTCTGTGTTTCGATGGTTTTCAGTGTTTCGATGGTTTTCTGTGTTTCGATGGTTTTCAGTGTTTCGATGGTTTTCAGTGTTTCGATGGTTTTCAGTGTTTCGATGGTTTTCTGTGTTTCGATGGTTTTCTGTGTTTCGATGGTTTTCAGTGTTTCGATGGTTTTCTGTGTTCCGATGGTCTTCTATGACTTGGCCGCAGCCGTCCGGCACTTTCCATCACTTTGGTATCGTATTTTCTTACTCGGTCAGTGTTCCTCCATTTTCTATGTGATGCCGTTTGTTCATTTGTCCTTCATCCTGACATCATCTACATTCAGTACATTACATTCTACATTCATCTTCATTCATCTACATGACATTGTATTTGCACGTTCCCGCTCCAGCTTCCGACGCTTATGATTTACTATACAAACCATTTAGCAGATCAGTAAATACAGAAAAGCGATACTGAGAAGCACTTAAGGAGGATCTGTCACCGCTGCTGTACACCAGCTCATCTATACACCAATGCAGTATATTGCCCCTGACACATGGCTGACATCAGCGAGACACTAGAGCGTCCATCACCGCGTGCAGGTATGGAAGATACAGAGGAAGAGCTGGGTTCCTGGGTCCTAAAGCTTGATGGGTCCCAGAGACCCCTGTACTACATGAGAAGTCATCAGTGTTATGGCAGATGGGGGGACCCTGGCCTGCACAAGAGGGGGCAAAATTCTTAGGGGTTGTAAAATGTTGTGCCCCAAGGGATGGAAAGTTGGCGGTGATGCATACAATGCCCCTCAGTAATGTACAGGAGTCCGCCACTAACCTGTCCCCACCCTGTACAGTGCACAGGGTATAAATAACTTACAGGGGCACTCCGCTCATACAGAACTTTTGATATGTTGCTGCCCATGATGAGACTAACAATTCACTTTTCCAACCCACAGCGAATAAAGATGAATAAGAAGCATCAGACAGCAGTGAGATGTGAGAGGCAGAGGAGGAGGCGCAGTAATACTGATAGGACACAAGGGCGGCCAGACGGGTAATAGAGGGGTGTTTCTGGGCTTCCATACCCCGGATGGGTGATAGAGGGGGGTGTTTCTGGGCTTCCCTACCCCGGATGGGTGATAGAGGGGGGTGTTTCTGGGCTTCCATACCCCGGATGGGTGATAGAGATGTGTTTCTGGGCTTCCATACCCCGGATGGGTGATAGAGGGGGGTGTTTCTGGGCTTCCCTACCCCGGATGGGTGATAGAGGGGGGTGTTTCTGGGCTTCCCTACCCCGGATGGGTGATAGAGGGGTGTTTCTGGGCTTCCATACCCCGGATGGGTGATAGAGGGGGGTGTTTCTGGGCTTCCCTACCCCGGATGGGTGATAGAGGGGTGTTTCTGGGCTTCCCTACCCCGGATGGGTGATAGAGGGGTGTTTCTGGGCTTCCCTACCCCGGATGGGTGATAGAGGGGGGTGTTTCTGGGCTTCCCTACCCCGGATGGGTGATAGAGGGGGGTGTTTCTGGGCTTCCCTACCCCGGATGGGTGATAGAGGGGGGTGTTTCTGGGCTTCCCTACCCCGGATGGGTGATAGAGGGGTGTTTCTGGGCTTCCCTACCCCGGATGGGTGATAGAGGGGGGTGTTTCTGGGCTTCTATACCCCGGATGGGTGATAGAGGGGGGTGTTTCTGGGCTTCTATACCCCGGATGGGTGATAGAGGGGGGTGTTTCTGGGCTTCCCGACCCCGGATGGGTGATAGAGGGGTGTTTCTGGCCTTCCATACCCCGGATGGGTGATAGAGGGGGGTGTTTCTGGGCTTCCATACCCCGGATGGGTGATAGAGGGGGGTGTTTCTGGGCTTCCATACCCCGGATGGGTGATAGAGGGGGGTGTTTCTGGGCTTCCCGACCCCGGATGGGTGATAGAGGGGTGTTTCTGGGCTTCTATACCCCGGATGGGTGATAGAGGGGTGTTTCTGGGCTTCCCGACCCCGGATGGGTGATAGAGGGGTGTTTCTGGGCTTCCATACCCCGGATGGGTGATAGAGGGGTGTTTCTGGGCTTCCATACCCCGGATGGGTGATAGAGGGGTGTTTCTGGGCTTCCATACCCCGGATGGGTGATAGAGGGGTGTTTCTGGGCTTCCATACCCCGGATGGGTGATAGAGGGGTGTTTCTGGGCTTCCATACCCCGGATGCCTGCCGCTTGCTCTGCTCTTCATACAGTCACCGTATACGGCAGGGATGCGGACGTTTTTGAGCTCCCCAACCGTATGCAGCCACTGCAGATGCTTCAGTCTGGTTCTGAACTTTTTTGCCCTAAAAGACGGCCGCTGACTATTGAGAAGATTTTCCTGGGTGACAAAGTAGTCTTATACGCAGGAAAATACAGTAAATAACGCTGCATCTTGTGGCTGTAACTGTGCTACCAAGTCTCTCCATCTCAGTCTCTATTCCTGAGCCGGGGACACAGTCTCTGCTCTCACTCATGACCGATGCTTCAGGGATAACCCTGCATAGTCTCTGCACTACTCCACTGGCACTAAGTCCAATGTCAGATATTTGCAAAAAAGAGAGAAGAGCCTAAGGAGCCCCATTTAAGAGTCTGGGAACCCAGGACTGGCCAGATATCCCTCCGGGAAGGACCCAGCCATGGGGCGGCTCCTGTGGGGAAACCACCAAAACCACCATATTCATTGGCCCTATAAGTCAGTGTAATGATTGGAAGAACCAAGGCCAGGTGTCCATCCACATACAGCTGTTTCGGGGTGTTGCCCCTCATCAGTGTGGAGCAGGATTCTGGCTAGGTGAGAGCAATGCCTAGTAGAGCCATAAGAGAATCAGATCACTGATCTGTTTGAGCACTTTAAACGGCAGACGGCAGTGTTCTCTTTGGCCGGTCTCCCTGAGATCAGTGATCTGTTCCTCCAGTGTCAGAGATGTCACAGGAGTCTTCACTGAGCTCCACCTCAGCCCTCTCTGTCACTGATTGTGCAACACACACTTCATCTATGGCACAAACAGAAGTGTCACAGATCATCAGGACTCTGCAGGTTCCCGCTCTCACCAGTGCTGCCCCATTGCTGCTGGTCCAAATACTGGTGCCACCAATGTCACGCCAATGACCATAGTGTTCTATTATATAAAGGGGTACCCTCCTGCCATCCGGCCACAGCAGGCACAGATTCTACTTCAGTATTATAGTCATATGTAACAATATGTGCCCGAAATCTCCTCCTTGTGTGGTTGAGGGGCCTATTAGACAAAACCATGTTTAACCATTAATGATCGTAAACGAGATTGCTTATCATTAACCTGAAATCGTTCCCCATATTACACAGAGCGATAGTCGGTAGTTACTAAGATCGTTTACTCCACCTGATTCCAGCAATGAACGATGAGGAATTACACTGAACGATTAGTGAGCGAATGTGGAACGACAGCGAACGATTAACGATGATTTTGGTGTTGGCACCAAATGAACGATTTCTTGTTGGTCATTTAACTGTTGCTGCATTTACACTAAAGATTATTGTTTAAAGCAAATGAACCATCAGATACATCACTTTAAGTGTTTTACATGAATAGATTGGTATCAGTGCAGGGATGGGGGCGTTCTTTTATCGAACGATGGACGGGTTCCTGCACACATAACTGATCTATTACCGAGCAGTAGACCGGGAATAAACCGGCACCGCGCACAGGAACCCGCACAGGAACCCGCACAGGAACCCGCACAGGAACCCGCACAGGAACCCGCACAGGCAGCCCCCTTGTCTGCTCTCACACTACAGAGCAGCACATAACAAGGACAGGACGGCCTGAAAGACTGAGGTCTGCAACGTCTCCAGCGGATGAGGATAGAAGTGGTAAACATCACAGCCTGACCTCGGCTCATCCTCCGCAGGGTCCAGCACAGGCCGTTATTACCCCCTTTCACCCTCTGACAGAGCCCCCTCCGTCTATCACACCATGATGACAAATCAACAGCCAATAGTCACTTTCCAAAGACGTAGAAATAACGTGTCCAATGAGCGGTGAGCGATCGGCGTATGAATGATGTCAGAATCGGTAACGGTCAGAAGCATCCGGAACGCGGTGATGGATACCAGCCGATCCTAGTGGAAACATAAGTGAACTCCATTAGATGGTTCTAAAGCAGCGAGTAACAAGATGGATGGAGTTTGTGTGGGGGAAGGAGACGGTATAAAGAGGCGCCATCAATCTCCCTGACAATGTCTGGAATCAGGAGGAACAGCCGCAAATTGCATCGCGATACAGAAGATTTACTAATATCTCACTGCTTTCCCAATATTTCTATTGTTTTCAGTGGCCGGAACATTGACTGCAGCTCCTTCTACAACAACCGGAGAAATGATGCCGAAAACGAGAGAAACGGGATATAAACTGCCGGCATAATAAAGAGGCTAAAAGGAGCCAATGTCAGAGCGGCCTAATACTACAACAATACAACACTACAGGATGCATAGTAACCAAGGGGGGACCTCGTACCATGGACAACCTCATATAGGGGTGCCCTGCTTCTATATGATGGCTGTAGGGAGAGAGGGGTTACAGCGATGGAGAGATTACCCCACAGTCCTGTCCCCTGATGTAAGCCCCAGCCTGAAGTGGATCTGCTATGATTTGGAAGGTGAGGGAGACTTCCTGGGTCAGAGTATAGGGCTGTAGACCCTGCTATGCAGACCATGCCCCTCCCCCACTCCCCCTCCCACCCAGTACAGGGAGCTCTTACACCAAAGCAATGCTCTTACACCAAGTCACTATTTTGAAAAACTGTGAGCTCTTAAACCAAGTTACTCTTATACCAAGGTACCACTGTATATAGTGTTATGTAGTGGTCTGTGTATCCATATATATATATATATATAGTGTTATGTAGTGGTCTGTGTATCCATATATATATATATATATATATATATATATATATATATATATAGTGTTATGTAGTGGTCTGTGTATCCATATATATATATATATATATATATATATATAGTGTTATGTAGTGGTCTGTGTATCCATATATATATATATATATATATATATATATATATAGTGTTATGTAGTGGTCTGTGTATCCATATATATATATATATATATATATATATATATATATATATATATATATAGTGTTATGTAGTGGTCTGTGTATCCATATATATATAGTGTTATGTAGTGGTCTGTGTATCCATATATATATAGTGTTATGTAGTGGTCTGTGTATCCATATATATATATATATAGTGTTATGTAGTGGTCTGTGTATCCATATATCTCATTGCTTCAGATACCCATATGAATAGTGCCATACTTACAATCAGTGCTGGCTCCCGGTTATGCAGGCAGAGCCTTAGTGGCCTCTCGCAGCAGAAGTAAAACAGCAGGAACTACTGACACCAATGCATAAATCCTCAGATCTTCTGTGTCCCCATATAGTATTAGGCCTCTCTGTGTCTTCATGTAGTAGTTAGGCTCCTCTGTGCCCCTATATAGTAGTTAGGCCTCCATATGTCTCCATTTAGTAGTTAGTACCCCCATGTAGTAGTTAGGTCCCCTCTGTTCCTTGATGTAGTAGATCGGTCTCTCTGTGTGTCCATATATTATTTAGGCCCCTCTGTGCCCCATATAGTAGTAAGTTGGCTACATGCTCTCCATATAGTATTTAGGCCCCATTTGTGCTACCCTAGACCTCCTAATAGGTAGTATTCCTCTGGTAGTTATCCCCTCCATAGATTTCTCTTTTTAGTGGATGTGATACAACCATTTTCAATGGACACAATGTACTCAACACCACAGAAGAAAACAGGGGTATGTTATATAAAGGAGCACTCCACCTTGAAGTGTTCCTTTATATAACATACCCCTGTTTTCTTCTGTGGTGTTGTGTATTCTGTTTTGGTATGTTTTAGTAGGCACCCTTTTCAGTATCTGGTAGTGCATGCCCCAATTTTTGTGGTTGGTTCAACGGACACAATGTAATATTAACCTCTGTAGCATTTTTCTCGCTGCGTTTCTCTTGCGTTTTTTTGTCTCACTGCCTTTCTCCTGCTGCCTTTCTCTTGCCATGTTTCTCTCGCTGTCTTTCTCTCGCTGTGTTTCTTTTGCTGTGTTTCTCTTGCCCTTTTTCTCCCCGTGTTTCTCTCGTTGTATTAATCTCGCTGTGTTTCTCTGACCATGTTTCTCTTGTTGTTTTTCTCTTGCTATGTTTCTCTCATTGTGTTCCTCTCCCCGTTTTTCTCTCGCCATGTTTCTCTCATTGTGTTCCTCTCCCCGTTTTTCTCTCGCCATGTTTCTCTTGCTGTATTTCTCTCGCTGTGTTTCTCTGAGCGTGTTTCTCTTGTTGTTTTTCTCTCGACGGGTTTCTCTCATCGCGTTTCTCTCATTTTGTTTCTCTCCCGGGTTTCTGTTGCTGGGTTTCTCTCGTTATGTTTCTCTCCCCACCTTTCTCTTGCTGTGTTTCTCTCATTGTGTTTCTCTTGTTCTGTTCCTCTCCCTGTGTTCCTCTCGCCGTGTTTCTCTTGCTGTATTTCTCTTGCTGTGTTTCTCTCCCCGCGTTTCTCTTGTTCTGTTCCTCTTGTTGTGTTTCTCTCGCCGTGTTTCTCTCAATGTGTTTCTCTTATTCTGTTCATCTCGCTGTGTTTCTCTCACTGTTTTTCTTTATCTGTGTTTCTCTTGCTGTGTTTCTCTTCCCACTCTTCTCTCCTTGTGTTTCTGTCGCCGTGTTTCTCTCGTTGTGTTTTTCTCGTTGTGTTTCTCACCCCACCTTTCTCTTCCGGTGTTTCTCTCACCGTGTTTCTCTCGCTGTGTTTCTCTTACCGGGTTTCTCTCCCCACCTTTCTCTCGCTGGGTTTCTTTCTTTGTGTTTCTCTTGTTGTGTTTCTCTTTACGGGTTTTCTCTCCCTGTGTTTCTCTCCCTTTGTTCCTATGACTGTGTTTCTCTCGTTGTTTTTTCCGCACCTTTCTCTTGTCGTGTTTCTCTCGTTGTGTTTCTCTTGTTCTGTTCCTCTCGTTGCGTTTCTCTCATTCTGTTCCTCTCCCCTCCTTTCTATCGCTGTGTTCCTCTCACCGGGTTTCTCTTGCTGTATTTATCTCTCCGTGTTCCTCTCCCCGCCTTTCTCTCGCCGTGTTTCTCTTGCTGTATTTCTCTCTCCGTGTTCCTCTCCCCGCCTTTCTCTCGCCGTGTTTCTCTTGCTGTATTTCTCTCTCCGTGTTCCTCTCCCCGCCTTTCTCTCGCCGTGTTTCTCTTGCTGTATTTCTCTCTCTGTGTTCCTCTCCCCGCCTTTCTCTCGCCGTGTTTCTCTTGCTGTATTTCTCTCTCCGTGTTCCTCTCCCCGCCTTTCTCTCGCCGTGTTTCTCTTGTTCTTTTCCTCTTGTTCTGTTCCTCTCCCCTCCTTCCTATAGCTGTGTTCCTCTCACCGGGTTTCTCTTGCTGTATTTCTATTGCCGTGTTCCTCTCCCCTCCTTTCTCTCGCCGTGTTTCTCTTGTTCTGTTTCTCTTGCCATTTTTCTCTCCCCGCCTTTCTATTGCTGTTCCACTTGTTCTGTTCCTCTCCCCTCCTTTCTCTCGCCGTGTTTCTCTTATTCTGTTCCTCTTGTTCTGTTCCTCTCCCCTCCTTTCTCTCGCTGTGTTTCTCTTGTTCTGTTCCTCTCTCTGTGTTTCTCTTCCCGCCTTTCTCTCACTGTTTCTCTTGTTGTGTCTCTCTTATTCTGTTCCTCTTGTTGTGTTTCTCTCCCCTCCTTTCTCTCGCCGTGTTTCTCTTATTTTGTTCCTCTCGTTCTGTTCCTCTCCCCTCCTTTCTCTCGCCGTGTTTCGCTTGTTCTGTTCCTCTCGCTGTGTTTCTCTTCCCGCCTTTCTCTCACTGTTTCTCCCGCCGTGTTTCTCTAATTTTGTTCGTCTCGTTCTGTTCCTCTCCCCTCCTTTCTATCGCTGTGTTCCTCTCACCGTGTTTCTCTATCATACATAAATTATTTTCATGTAGTTTCTTCCCCATATCCTGGATAGCGATGCAGCTGTCAATCATTCCCTGTAAGGATTTCCTTATTTTACAACAGGATTTTCACAGGTTTCTATTTTTTTCATGTTAATACAATAAACTGAAGAATTAGAAATTGCACCATTAAGTCTCCTCCGACCTCCGAATAACATGTGAAATCTCCTGATCACTCTGAATTATTTATTACAGCATTGCCTATGACTGCAGGTCCCGCGCTGCCGCTATTGTTTGTATGAGAAGAATGATGTGTTCAGCAATGTGATCGATCCTCTGATCTTCCTCACAATATCACAATAAATCACGCTGAGGGTGGAATCCTGAAAAAAGAATTTTTACTACTGTGTTTTTCTGAAATTGGATCCACTGCAATGTACATCTCATATTCCCAGGAGAAACCAATGTCACTGCAACCTTTACCCTGCATCGAGAATATAGTATTAAAGGGGAACTCCAGCAAAAAAAACTATTTCAGATCAACTGGTGTCAGAAAGTTATATAGATATGTAATTTACTTCTTTTAAAATATCTCCAGTTTTCCAGTCCTTATCAGCTGCTGTATGTCCTGCAGGAAGTGCTGTATTCTCTCCAGTCTGACACAGTGCTCTCTGCTGCCACCTCTGTCCATGTCAGGAACTGTCCAGAGAAGCAAAGGTTTTCTATGGGGATTTGCTGCTGCTCTGGACAGTTCCTGACAGAATCCTGCTCCACATTGATGAGGGGGCAACACCCCAAAACAGCTGTATGTGGATGGTTACCTAGCCTTGGTTTATCCCTTGTCATTACATTGACTTATAGGGCCACTTAAAATGGTGGTTTTGGTGGTTTCCTACAGGAGCTGCCCCTCTCCTGGGTCCTTCCCGGAGGGATATCTGGCTAGTCCTGGGTTTCAAGACTCTTTAATGAGGCTCAATGGGCTCTTATTTTACAGACCTGTGATGTCATAGAGGTATAACACAGACCTGTGATGTCATAGAGGTATAACACAGACCTGTGATGTCATAGAGGTATAACACAGACCTGTGATGTCAGAGAAAGTGACAGCCAGTCACTGAATGAAACACTGGTGTGATGTCACTAACACGTCCTTGAGTCCTATCTGTGATGTCATAGAGGTATAACACACAGACCTGTGATGTCATAGAAACTGACTGGCTGATACAAAAAAAAACATTCTGACACATAAAGGGAAAGTCCCCCGAAAAAAGTGAAAATAATAAAGTAAACGTACCCGCCCTCATGCCTCGTAGCGCTTCTCCCGGGTTCAGCTGACGGCCGCCGGTGTCCTGCAGCTCTTCTAGCTATTACGCCATGTGCTCGCTCAGCCAATCAGTGACGTTGCAGCTGGAAGGGCCAGGTACTTGATGTACACGGTTTCCAGCAGATGACAGCCGACGGCCATTAGCAGGACACGGCAGCGGCACACCAGGGGCACGGGGAGGGGTGAGTATACTTGTTTATTTTCTCGCATCCTCCTTCCTCTTTAATCTTTTGGCTATAACATTGTCGTGTCCCAGAGACAGGCTGAGGTCGGACGCGACTGATGGGGAGGAGTCCGCGCTGCCAGGATCTTCTCTCCCCGCTTGGTGTGTGTATGGGCGGGGTGGCCCCACAGACTTAGACTATGCAGCCATCCTGGTCACATGACACTTGTACACTTGAACACTTGTACCCCGACCCATCTAATCACAGGGAATATTTAAAGGAATTTTCCGTCCCAAAGACTTAGAGGGTAGTGGATAAGCACCCCGCCCTCTGGTTATGATGTCACAGCACGTCACCTGACACATATTTGTGCAGCTCTCACATTTCGGAACCGTCCACGCTTCTTTTTTTTGTCACTTTTATTATTTCCAGGCGGAACCCTCCGTGTATCAGGTGACTACACGCACTGATTATATACTCCGCTCCCCGTGCGTCTCTGTATGTTCCCATTATAGGAGGTGTCACCCGGCTTGTAGCTTCCATCAAGCAGGATACTCAATTTATAGACGACGTCTGGAGAAGACTGAAACACTTCCACCGCTCTGCTGTGACCGCCGGATATATATACAATATATATATATATATATATATATATATATATATATATACTATCAATATATCGGATATACTACAATATATATATATAATGAATATATCGGATATACAGTGGTGCCTTGGATTATATATATATATATATACATACATATACAGTGGTGCCTTGGATTATATATATATATACATACATACACACTGGTGCCTTGGATTATATATATATATACATACATATACAGTGGTGCCTTGGATTATATATATATATACATACATACATATACAGTGGTGCCTTGGATTATATATATATATATATATACATACATACATATACAGTGGTGCCTTGGATTATATATATATATATATATATATATATATATATATATATATATATATACATACATACACACTGGTGCCTTGGATTAGGAGCATTATTCGTTCCGGGACGGCACTTGTAATCCAAATCCACTCTTAAAGCAAAGCTAATTTTCCCATAAGAAATCACTGATCTGCAGACAATTGGTTCCACACCCCAAAAATAATGATTTATTATTCTGAATAACATGTAAAACAGATGAAACAATGAGAAGCAGCAGAATCTGTGATATACAAGTTACTATACAGTAATGGAGAGGATGGGAAACACAAGGGCGGACAGAGACTGCAGGGACCAGGAAGGAATGAGCAGGACAGATGTGGGCACATACATACAGCACTCTCTGTCCGGGGAGAGAGGGGTTACAGCTATGGAGAGATTACCTCCACAGTCCTGTCCCCTGATGTAAGCCCCAGCCTGAAGTGGATCTGCTATGATTTGGAAGGTGAGGGAGACTTCCTGGGTCAGAGTACAGGGCTGTAGACCCCGCTATGCAGACCATGCCCCTCCCCCACTCCCCCTCCCACCCAGTACAGGGAGCTCTTACACCAAAGCAATGCTCTTACTCCAAGTCACAATTTTGAAAATCTGTGAGCTCTTAAACCAAAACGCTCTTAAACCAAGTTACCACTGTATATATATATATACTATGACTATACCAGAATACTGGATGACTTTACATCACACGAAGAATCATCTTTACTCCCCGAAACCAAGACACCATATTTAAAGGGCTCCAGCTATAAAGTCTATTATATTTCGGCTATTATACTTATCTCAGTGTAAATTGATTGGGAATGAGAAGGTGAGAGTGTCTGGATAGGGCAGCCAGGGTATAAATAATAATAATCCTGTAATATAATACTGTTCCTGGCCAAATATATTCACACAATAATAATTATTATAGATTATCTTTTTTATGTAATTTTTTTCTTGTGAATTAACCTTTTAAGTTTTTTTCATGTAACTATAATTACTGTAATTATAGTATGAAAGGCACATACTAACATAGCCAGCAGCCACAGCATAGCCCTGGACATGACTCTAGTGGTAAGGGCATCACAGGGCCATGTGGTTACTAGTGATCTCCTCCTCTGGCTTCTTCCCTGCCCATTTAGAAAAAGCAGAGACACCTGTCAATGTGATAGGAGTCCATGCTGATAAAGGTAGTTTCCATGGTGCCATAGAAGTGTATATGGAGCGGTAAGGCCTACGCTGTATGTATCGCTGTTCACAGAACTGTCACTGGGCCGGGCAATCTGGATCAGTAAGCAGCAATGATTACAGCATCAAAATGACTGTTCTCTGCTCCTCTGTATATATATATATGTTCTCTGCTCCTCTGTATATGTTCTCTGCTCCTCTGTATATGTTCTCTGCTCCTCTGTATATGTTCTCTGCTCCTCTGTATATGTTCTCTGCTCAACTATATATGTTCTCTGCTCCTCTGTATATGTTCTCTGCTCCTCTGTATATGTTCTCTGCTCAACTATATATGTTCTCTGCTCATCTATATATGTTCTCTGCTCCTCTGTATATGTTCTCTGCTCCTCTGTATATGTTCTCTGCTCCTCTGTATATGTTCTCTGCTCCTCTGTATATGTTCTCTGCTCCTCTGTATATATATATGTTCTCTGCTCCTCTATATATGTTCTCTGCTCCTCTGTATATGTTCTCTGCTCCTCTGTATATATATATGTTCTCTGCTCCTCTGTATATATATTCTCTGCTCCTCTGTGTATATATATATATATATATGTTCTCTGCTCCTCTATATATGTTCTCTGCTCCTCTGTATATATATATGTTCTCTGCTCCTCTATATATGTTCTCTGCTCCTCTGTATATATATGTTCTCTGCTCCTCTGTATATATATATGTTCTCTGCTCCTCTATATATGTTCTCTGCTCCTCTGTATATATATTCTCTGCTCCTCTGTGTATATATATATATATATATATGTTCTCTGCTCCTCTATATATGTTCTCTGCTCCTCTGTATATGTTCTCTGCTCCTCTGTATATGTTCTCTGCTCCTCTATATATGTTCTCTGCTCCTCTGTATATGTTCTCTGCTCCTCTATATGTGTTCTCTGCTCCTCTGTATATATATATATGTTCTCTGCTCCTCTATATATGTTCTCTGCTCCTCTGTATATGTTCTCTGCTCCTCTGTATATATATATGTTCTCTTCTCCTCTATATATGTTCTCTGCTCCTCTGTATATGTTCTCTGCTCCTCTGTATATATATATGCTCTCTGCTCCTCTGTATATATATATATGTTCTCTGCTCCTCTGTATATATATATATGTTCTCTGCTCCTCTGTATATGTTCTCTGCTCCTCTGTATATGTTCTCTGCTCCTTTATATATGTTCTCTGCTCCTCTGTATATGTTCTCTGCTCCTCTGTATATGTTCTCTGCTCCTCTGTATATGTTCTCTGCTCCTCTATATATGTTCTCTGCTCCTCTATATATGTTCTCTGCTCCTCTGTATATGTTCTCTGCTCCTTTATATATGTTCTCTGCTCCTCTGTATATGTTCTCTGCTCCTCTATATATGTTCTCTGCTCCTCTATATATGTTCTCTGCTCCTCTGTATATGTTCTCTGCTCCTTTATATATGTTCTCTGCTCCTCTGTATATGTTCTCTGCTCCTCTGTATATGTTCTCTGCTCCTCTGTATATATATATATGTTCTCTGCTTCTCTATATATGTTCTCTGCTCCTCTATATATATATGTTCTCTGCTTCTCTATATATGTTCTCTGCTCCTCTGTATATGTTCTCTGCTCATCTATATATGTTCTCTGCTTCTCTCTCTATATATATATGTTCTCTGCTCCTCTGTATATGTTCTCTGCTCCTCTGTATATATATATATGTTCTCTGCTCCTCTGTATATGTTCTCTGCTCCTCTGTATATATATATGTTCTCTGCTCCTCTGTATATGTTCTCTGCTCCTTTATATATGTTCTCTGCTCCTCTGTATATGTTCTCTGCTCCTCTGTATATATATATGTTCTCTGCTTCTCTATATGTGTTCTCTGCTCCTCTATATATATATATATATGTTCTCTGCTTCTCTATATATGTTCTCTGCTCCTCTGTATATATATATGTTCTCTGCTTCTCTATATATGTTCTCTGCTCCTCTGTATATATATATGTTCTCTGCTTCTCTATATATGTTCTCTGCTCCTCTGTATATATATATGTTCTCTGCTCCTCTGTATATGTTCTCTGCTCCTCTGTATATATATATGTTCTCTGCTTCTCTATATATGTTCTCTGCTCCTCTGTATATATATATATGTTCTCTGCTCCTCTGTATATATATATATGTTCTCTGCTCCTCTGTATATGTTCTCTGCTCCTCTGTATATGTTCTCTGCTCCTTTATATATGTTCTCTGCTCCTCTGTATATGTTCTCTGCTCCTCTGTATATATATATGTTCTCTGCTCCTCTGTATATGTTCTCTGCTCCTCTATATATATATATATATGTTCTCTGCTTCTCTATATATGTTCTCTGCTCCTCTGTATATATATATGTTCTCTGCTTCTCTATATATGTTCTCTGCTCCTCTATATATATATATATATATATGTTCTCTGCTCCTCTGTATATGTTCTCTGCTCCTCTGTATATATATATGTTCTCTGCTTCTCTATATATGTTCTCTGCTCCTCTGTATATATATATATGTTCTCTGCTCCTCTGTATATATATATATGTTCTCTGCTCCTCTGTATATGTTCTCTGCTCCTCTGTATATATATATATATGTTCTCTGCTCCTCTGTATATATATATATGTTCTCTGCTCCTCTGTATATGTTCTCTGCTCTTCTGTCTCCACCTAACCAGGCTGATATGGTTCCCTGAACCCCTGTATACAGCTCCTGCAGCAGCTGCGGCATGTACCAACCGGCTGGGCGTGTGACAGGCAGAGGCGGGGGGGGGGGGGGTAGTCATCTGGGCGGCTCCCCACCTGTGTCTCGTTACCGCTCTCTGAGGAGATGGATGGCAGACAGAGAGGTCTGTTACTGGCCTCTCTGCCTGTCAATCATCCCTCTGAGTGAGCTGACAGGCAGAGAGTGGTGACTAGACACGGGTGATGAGCCGCCCAGATGACTACCCCCGCCTGCCTCTGCCTGTCAATCATCCCTCTAAGCCGCCCAGATGACTACCCCCGCCTGCCTCTGCCTGTCAATCATCCCTCTAAGCCGCCCAGATGACTACCCCCGCCTGCCTCTGCCTGTCAATCATCCCTCTAAGCCGCCCAGATGACTACCCCCCGCCTCTGCCTGTCACACGCCCGAGTCATTAAAATGCTTTTTTCCGGGTATACAGCGCCTGCCTGCTGCAGCTGTGACCGGTACGTGCCGCAGCTGCTGCAGAAGCTGTATACAGCGGTTCAGGAACCATATTGGGCTGATTGGTTCCCTTTAATAGTGGATTTGGATTACAAGCGTGGTCCTGGATCGTAATCCAAGGCGCCACTGTGTTACTATTATTATTATTACTATTATTATTGTTGTTGTTGTTTTCCTTATTATTACTATTATTTCCACTTTTATCCTTTATTCAGTATCTGAACCCCTTCTCGTGCCTTCTCCTAATTCCCCGACCAGCCTTTCCTGTCGCCTCTCTCCTCCGCCCGTAACCACTCTGCAAAGTGATAAAACCAGCTCTCACCTTATGGTGTGTAAGGAGATGTGGCTGGCGGCCCAAGGTTAGCGTCTCAGCAATGTCTGGCTGCTGTCCAGAAGCAATGAGAGAGATGCTGCAGCATGAGAGGAGAGCGGCATTAAGGAAGGCCTCCGGTCACTGTCTCTGCCCTCGGAGGCCTATAAATAAAACATCAGATTTATCTCCACTGCACGGTCATTCTCAGCCGCTAAATCTCCGCTCAATGACAAAAAAAACAACCCTCAACGTCTTCAAGTCATTGAGATTTAATAAGCGATATTATTCATAAAATAAGGTTGGTAAGTAGCGTCAGAGGGCGAATGTAGCCGTAGCGGCACCGTGTCTGTGACTGTGTCCCCGGTAATTACTGGAGCCGCCCCGTCTATGGAAATGGGACTCATAGACGTCACCGCTCTTCTGTACTACACATGTATAAGGTGAGAGGACAGTAACTTTACCGACTCGTACGCCTCTGGAGGACGTTCTGCTGCTCCAAATGAGATGGAAATGAGATAATAGGCGACTCAGGGATGTGTTCACCATTTATAAAAGTGTCCCTGTCGTTGTACCTTTCAAAAATCTAAACCTACAGGGGATGTGATATAAAACAAAATTGTAATCTACATTCATTATTATTTTTTAGTTCTCATGCTATATAACAGCTATACTTACTTTATCCAGGTCCAGTCTCCTGAAGGTTGCTATATAACAGCTGTACTTACTTTATCCAGGTCCAGTCTCCTGAAGGCAGCTATATAACAGCTATACTTACTGTATCCAGGTCCAGTCTCCTGAAGACATGCTATATAACAGCTATACTTACTGTATCCAGGTCCAGTCTCCTGCTATATAACAGCTAAACTTACTGTATCCAGGTCCAGTCTCCTGAAGGCTGCTATATAACAGCTATACTTACTGTAGCCAGGTCCAGTCTCCTGAAGACATGCTATATAACAGCTATACTTACTGTATCCAGGTCCAGTCTCCTGATGGCTGCTATATAACAGCTATACTTACTGTATCCAGGTCCAGTCTCCTGATGGCTGCTATATAACAGCTATACTTACTGTATTCAGGTCCAGTCTCCTGAAGGTTGCTATATAACAGCTGTACTTACTTTATCCAGGTCCAGTCTCCTGAAGGCAGCTATATAACAGCTATACTTACTGTATCCAGGTCCAGTCTCCTGAAGACATGCTATATAACAGCTATACTTACTGTATCCAGGTCCAGTCTCCTGCTATATAACAGCTAAACTTACTGTATCCAGGTCCAGTCTCCTGAAGGCTGCTATATAACAGCTATACTTACTGTAGCCAGGTCCAGTCTCCTGAAGACATGCTATATAACAGCTATACTTACTGTATCCAGGTCCAGTCTCCTGATGGCTGCTATATAACAGCTATACTTACTGTATCCAGGTCCAGTCTCCTGATGGCTGCTATATAACAGCTATACTTACTGTATTCAGGTCCAGTCTCCTGGAGGCAGCTATATAACAGCTATACTTACTGCATTCAGGTCCAGTCTCCTGAAGGCAGCTATATAACAGCTATACTTACTGTATCCAGGCCCAGTCTCCTGAAGGCAGCCATATAACAGCTATACTTACTGTATCCAGGTCCAGTCTCCTGAAAGCTGCTATATAACAGCTATACTTACTGTATCCAGGTCCAGTCTCCTGAAGACATGCTATATAACTGCTATACTTACTGTATCCAGGTCCAGTCTCCTGAAGGCTGCTATATAACAGCTATACTTACTGTATCCAGGTCCAGTCTCCTGGAGGCTGCTATATAACAGCTTTACTTACTGTATCCAGGTCGAGTCTCCTGAAGGCAGCTATATAACAGCTATACTTACTGTATCCAGGCCCAGTCTCCTGAATGCTGCTATATAACAGCTATATTTACTGTATCCAGGTCCAGTCTCCTGAAGGCTGCTATATAACAGCTATACTTACTTACTGTGTCCATTTTCAGTCTCCTGAAGGCAGCTATATAACAGCTATATTTACTGCATTCAGGTCCAGTCTCCTGAAGACTGTTATATTTACTTGTTGTTCCACTATTACTGTTGGAAACAAAAAAACAACAACACTGAAATGAAAACATGCTATGAAAAGTAAATATACACAAACGAAGCTGGAGGGGTAGAAAGCAATTGGCATACATGGCGATCGCGTCTATGCAAAGTTTGAATCCAGAAAACGAACAATATGCAACTGCTTAAATTATATCATTTATGGGGATTAAGCAGTTGCATATAGTTTTCTGGATGCTAGCTTTGCATAGACACAATCCCCGAGTATGCTGCTTGCTTTCTACCCTTCCAGCTTCTTTTGTGTATATTTACTTATAACAACATGTTTTTTGTTGATTTTTTTTTTCAATTCCAGTGGCAACATTGGAACTAAAACATGCTGTGATCAGTAAATATACACAAAAAGCTGGCAGGGGACTCCGGAGACCCACAGGAGGACTTCGGGAGAGTGCGGACAGATAAGTATAGGCTCTTTTTTGTTTTCCATGTGTATCAAATTGTGCGGCCGCCATCTTTGCAAACTGGTTACAAACTTAGCAAAAATTTGGTTCTGGAATGACCCAAACTTTTTACAAAGTTTGCGATGAATCTCGGTTTGGGAAGTTTAAAGCCATGTGTTATCATTTATAATGATAACACAATGTGGCTGTAAATTTTCTTTCCCATAGCAGAACATTGAAGTTCCTAGTAGGTTGCGGTCTAGTGATGCCGCTATAATACTGCAGAGCTTGGAGGGAGGCCTCTTCAAGTCGTCCACTTGCCTAGAAAAGCTGCATAATATGAGAGAATTTATCTCTTAATAACAAATGTTCTACCTGCGGTGGATGCTTATCCGTGCATGTCGGCTGAATTCATTCCTACCCAATATCCCTTATGGCTGCATATCCTTAGCTTACAGTGTAGATCATCTTAGAGAGACACTAGACAAGTCCGTCTGTAAGATCAGCAGGGAAAGCATCTGGATTATACGGGGACTGTGAAGTGAGCGGCTGGATGACAGGTTTCCGAGAGAATCCAGCTTCCCAGACAGGGCGCTGTTTAGCCCAGCGTGTAGTAACAGTAACAATAGGCCCGGTATTGTACCACTCTTCTTTGTTTTAGGGAATCAGAGGAAATTACCAGCTTGTAATTCACGAGTTATAATTGGGATCACTTGGCTATAATCTGCATATAATCCCCTTTGTGTAAGGCAACAGAATCTAATAGAAATAGTGACGTTATATATTTTACTTGACACCACGTGCCGTGTTCTAGGCTGCATTACAAGCATGAAATCGTCAGAACTATTCACCATGTTATAATGGCCACCGCTGTGCCGCCCATCAGCTAGAGGAGGAAGAAGCATAGAGGACATTATAAGGCCGTCTCCTCCTCATGCACCCAGAGGAAGTGGGCATGGGCATGTTGGCACTACCCCCTTCCCACCAGCCCTACTCCAAAATATCTGTTCTGTCTTGTAGCAGCTCAGGGATCAAGTTACAAGCAAGCCAAGTCTATGGAGGGGGAATGTGGGAGATGGGAGGGGAGTGCCTGGGTACACAGGCAAAAAGAAACAGCTAAAAAAAACGGTTCTGCAAAAAATCTCCCCCCAGGGCTTTATACACTGTTTTGACTGCCCCCCGCAGCTTTATCATGTCCTCCACGCTGCTGCTGCTGCTCTTCAGGCTGTGCACAAAGACAGTGCAGGATCTCCTCCTCTGTGTGCAGACACCATAAACATTCGGCTCTGACCACCAGCTCTGGGGGAACTGAAAATAACAGCAGATCAAAAATCTACTAAAAATGCCATATAAAACACGTATGGTGAGATCTAGTGCTGGTGCTCATGTACACACATAGCAGCTTCTCCTGGAGACCATGTTAAAACTGAATTTGTGAATTTGAGGCCATTGAGGTGAGCCCTCCAAAAATTGTGTTTTACTTACAGTGGCAGGCAATACATAACAGACTCTTTATTCCTCCTGAACCCTGCGCAGAGCGCAATAAACTACCCTGTGACAATTTGTAAGTAAGAGGAACTCACCTAAGCCAACACTGACGTATAGAGTGTGTGTCCGGACGGGACGTAAGACAAGGTGAACCCAGCCAAACTCTCCCTGCCTTTTGGAGTTGTCCGCCCCAACCTGAAGATCTCACAGATACTGAAACAGCGACAAGACAATACAAACACAATAGAAACAAGCTCCATAAGCTCAGAAACTAATGGTGGTCGCTGCACCAAATCAGAATAAGAAGGGAAAGTCGGAGAGCCAAGAAATCAGAAACCAAGAAAATAACAGTCAGGATAAAACAGCGAGGTTAGGCCAACACTAGGAGGCGCTATAGCAGACAATTAAGCAGGGATGAACTATAAGGGAGCTTAAGCCTGGCCGGGGGGTGGTGTAGCCAGTAGGATCTTTCCTTTCTTCTGTTCTATCACCTCTCTTCTTTCCCCTCTTCAGTTGCACTCTTTCCACCCAACCACAGCGCACCTTACTCACTGGTTAGGAAGTTAGTCCCTTGGGTGAAGGAGGAGTCTTAGCTGAGCTTTGGTGGAGAAAGGACGCAGCTCAGATAGCTCTCCGTCGTGGTTCTACCTGGGCCCTGGACCTCTGCAAGGTCCCCTCTACAGGCGCAAGTCTTAGTCAGTACCCCGCATGGGTAGGACGCAGAACAGTCAGCGCTTACAAACCTCTTTCTTGAAGCATCAAAAAAGCCGTGTGATGCAGTGTTAAGCCCTTCAAGGGAGGACTAGCCAACAGATCACCTCAACCCACGCCGAGGACTAGGAGTTACAACAGTGCAGGACAGTATCTATTACAAAGCCAAAGAGCTAGGAACTAATCCGGGTGGAGCAAAGTTACGAAAAAGTCTATGAACTCCATCTTGCAGCGCAGGTGTACTTAGGAAATCCTAACCATTCCGCTCATTACAGGTAACAAGGTCTGGGGCCTGTGTCACCCATTGGTGCGGTCCGGCCAAAGCTAGTGGGCATCAGGTAGTGTAAAGACTATAGGAAAAGGTCAAAATACAAACACAGGTTGTTTCTTCTTCTACAAGTATTCTTCTCTACACTCCAACCTCCCGGCAGAGCACATTACTAATTGGGATGAGACTCTCACGGCACTCTCCTCTCTACTACGCCACCTCAGTACAACCTTATCAACTCTACTACATCCTACTCAGCACTTATCCCACAGATCTGGTGGTTCTATGTACGTGTATTTATTGGAACTGTATCAAGTGTATATCAAGATTCAATGTATTACCTGCTGCACCTTTACAAGAAGTAAAGAATTGCCATGCAGTGGTGCATACACTATCCCACAAACCCCCTTGCTTTTAGGCTCAGTGGAGACCAACTGCCAGTACTTCCTGGAAATCACAGTTGATCTGAGCATGCCTGACCACCTTAGTAACTAAGGACAACAGGTTATCAAAACAATGCCGGTGCCCAGGGGATTGGGAAGTCTATAGCTCTCAAACGGAAAAGTTTCAGAAATGCGTCTACATCTAATTACATATAATGCATCAGTTTAGACCTAGTTTTCTTAATGGACAAAATCCCTTTAAGTAGTCAACGCATTTATATATAATCCCAGGTGGCTTACAGGTTAAAGGTAACCATCACCCCTCTTATTCCCTCTGGGGAACCAGGATGTTCCCCAGTAGCTTCTCCTCATCCCACCGGCCGTCGCCTGGATAGTCAGTCAGATAGTCAGCATCTCCCGGGCTGCTGGTCCCATCTATTCTTCTATGTCTCATAGGGATCTACCAGGAGCAGAAGGTGAGGGAGGACAGTGCGGCCGTGTAGCAGCCATCTCCACGGCCATATAGCAGCCATCTCCAGGTCCATATAGCAGCCATCTTCACGGCCATATAGCAGCCATCTCCACGGCCATATAGCAGCCATCTCCACGCCCATATAGCAGCCATCTCCACAGCCATATAGCAGCCATCTCCACGGCCATATAGCAGCCATCTCCACGCCCATATAGCAGCCATCTCCACGCCCATATAGCAGCCATCTCCACAGCCGTATTGCAGCCATCTCCAGGTCCATATAGCAGCCATCTTCACGGCCATATAGAAGCCATCTCCACGGCCGTATTGCAGCCATGTCCAGGGCCATATAGCAGCCATCTCCAGGGCCATATAGCAGCCATCTCTATGGCCATATAGCAGCCATCTCCACGGCCATATAGCAGCCATCTCCAGGGCCATATAGCAGCCATCTCCATGGCCATATAGCAGCCATCTCCACGGCCATATAGCAGCCATCTCCACGACCATATAGCAGCCATCTCCACGGCCATATAGCAGCCATCTCCACGGCCATATAGCAGCCATCTCCAGGGCCATATAGCAGCCATCTCCAGGGCCATATAGCAGCCATCTCCACGGCCATATAGCAGCCATCTCCATGGCCATATAGCAGCCATCTCCACGGCCATATAGCAGCCATCTCCACGGCCATATAGCAGCCATCTCCACGGCCATATAGCAGCCATCTCCACGGCCATATAGCAGCCATCTCCAGGGCTTTATAGCAGCCATCTCCACGGCCATATAGCAGCCATCTCCACGGCCATATAGCAGCCATCTCCACGGCTTTATAGCAGCCATCTCCAGGTCCATATATCAGCCATCTCCAGGGCTATATAGCAGCCATTTCCACGGCCATATAGCAGCCATCTCCAGGTCCATATAGCAGCCATCTCCACGGCCATATAGCAGCCATCTCCATGGCCATGTAGCAGCCATCTCCACGGCTGTATAGCAGCCATCTCCACGGCCATATAGCAGCCATCTCCACGGCCTCTTGGCCACATTTCGGTCATATTACGATGAAACTGTTCAGTCATTTCAGGATTTATACAGCTGTCACGGTGTTAAATTTCCTACAAGGCGAAGACGTCTCAGAGAAAACGCCGATTTCTGCCAACTCATATTTCACTTTGATCATAGTTAATCCAATTACTGAAATGTTAATAAACATGAATAATGAATCTATCCGGCAGTCAGTGCTCAGAAAGACAAGAACCTGTAATTTACTGATACAAAGAGGCTCCCGAAATCTATATACCGAGTGCCAGGCCATAAGCTGCCTGCTAGGGACTGATAAACCAGCAATGGGGAAGTATGATGGAGTATGGCGGCAATGGGGGAGTATGATGGAGTATGGCGGCAATGGGGGAGTATTATGGAGTATAACGGTAAAGGCAGTAATGGTGGAGTATGGCGTAATGGGGAAGTATTATGAAGTATGGCGGCAATGTAATGGCAGTAATGAGGGAGTATGGCAGAATATGGCGGTAATGGTGGAGTATGGCGTAATGGGGAAGTATGGCGGTAATGGAGAAGTATGGCAGTAATGGAAGAGTAAAGCAGTATTGGAGTATGGCGGAAATGTTGGTAATGGAAAGTATGGCAGTAATGGTGGAGCATAGTGGAGTATGGCGGTAATAGTGGAGTATGACGGTAAACTGACTCCACCATTCTCCGCCATAGTCAGACACAATACAGGTGGATGACACAATACAGGGGGATGACACAATACAGGTGGACGAGACAATACAGGTGGACGATACAATACAGGTGGATGACACAATACAGATGGACGAGACAATAAAGGTGGATGAGACAATACAGGTGGATGAGACAATAAAGGTGGATGAGACAATAAAGGTGGATGACACAATACAGCTGGATGATACAAGACAGGTGGATGAGACAATACAGGTGGATGAGACAATACAGGCGGATAAGACAATACACCTGATGTGGGGGTTGGGGGGGGGGGGTGTTCGGGTCGTACAGATTCACTTTAAGCTGTAAAAGTGAAAAGCAAACCTGCATCCCTACCACAGTATGGTTCTAGGAGGATAATCCTGACAATGATGATGAGGAGGAGGAGGATGGCCACCACATGGGAGGTTTGTGCCTTGTACCTGGATTCCTAGGGACGCGGCTCATGCATGGTTATCACCGGGATCACACGATATATATGAGACAAGCGTCCAGGAGCGGATAGAAGGGACTTTCTTGCAGTGTAATGGATTTCTCTTGTAGTAATCCCTCAGGTACATTAGGTGATTCAGGTCAGGCTCAGAAATGCTGCAGCGCTCGGCTTCAATAGAATCGCTAATATGAAGCCCCAGGCAGAACATATCCGAGGCCGAACCTAACCGAGGCCGAACCTTATCGAGGCCGAACATATCCGAGGCCGAACCTAACCGAGGCCAAACCTTATCGAGGCCGAACATATCCGAGGCCGAACCTAACCGAGGCCGAACCTTATCGAGGCCGAACATATCCGAGGCCGAACCTAACCGAGGCCAAACCTAACCGAGGCCTTACATAACCGAGGACGAACCTAACAGAGGCTGAACCTTATCGAGCCCCAACCTAACAGAGGCCGAACCTAACCGAGGCCTTACATAACCGAGGGCGAACCTAACCGAGGCCGAACCTTATCAAGGCCTTACATAACCGAGGCCGAACCTAACCGAGGCCGAACCTAACCGAGGCCGAACCTAACCGAGGCCTTACATAACCGAGGGCGAACCTAACCGAGGCCAAACCTAACCGAGGCCTTACATAACCGAGGACGAACCTTATCGAGCCCCAACCTAACAGAGGCCGAACCTAAAAGAGGCCGAACCTAACCGAGGCCGAACCTAACATAGACCTTACATAACAGAGACCGAACCTTATCGAGCCCCAACCTAACAGAGGCCGAACCTTATCGAGGCCGAACATATTCGAGGCCGAACCTTATCGAGGCTGAACCTAACAGAGGCTGAACCTTATCGAGGCCGAACATATCCGAGGCCGAACCTTATCGAGGCTGAACCTAACAGAGGCCGAACCTTATCGAGCCCCAACCTAACCGAGGCCTTACATAACCGAGGCCGAACCTAACAGAGTCCGAACCTTATCGAGGCCTTACATAACCGAGGGCGAACCTAACCGAGGCTGAACCTTATCGAGCCCCAACCTAACCGAGGCCGAACCTAACCGAGGCCTTACATAACCGAGGGCGAACCTAACCGAGGCTGAACCTTATCGAGCCCCAACCTAACCGAGGCCGAACCTAACCGAGGCCGAACCTAACCAAGGCCTTACATAACCGAGGCTGAACCTTATCGAGCCCCAACCTAACCGAGGCCGAACCTAACCGAGGCCGAACCTAACAGAGGCCGAACCTAACAGAGGCCGAACCTAACTGAGGCCGAACCTAACTGAGGCCGAACCTAACAGAGGCCGAACCTAACAGAGGCCGAACCTAACAGAGGCCGAACCTAACAGAGGCCGAACCTAACAGAGGCCGAACCTAACTGAGGCCGAACCTAACAGAGGCCGAACCCAACAGAGGACGAACCTAACAGAGGACGAACCTTATCGAGGCTGAACCCTGCGGATCTATCTCCTGTGTGGCCCGTATTGTATCCACATAGACCTCTACCTCTCAGTGAACGGTCTGTCCGAGCTCAGCACCCCTGGGCCGGTGGTGAGTGCTACCTCTGTGCTCCTTATAGTTTCCAGGCGAAAAGAATTGATGGCCTGTGCTCGGGATATGTCATCAATAGCCAAATGGCAGGAAATCAATACTCAACACCCCGACCATACACTGTGCCCCTCCTAAGAATAACTTCTGTGATATTAGTCGGGTGAACTGCTAGAGAGGCTGCTGTGACATCACAGGTGAGTGTATATCAGGCTGCTGTGACATCACAGGTGAGTGTATATCAGGCTGCTGTGACATCACAGTTGAGTGTATATCAGGCTGCTGTGACATCACAGGTGAGTGTATATCAGGCTGCTGTGACATCACAGGTGAGTATATATCAGGCTGCTGTGACATCACCAAAGGGACTCGGCTAATGATTCCTGTTCCTGCACTTTCTACTGCTGGAAATATATAAAGAGACCTCAGCAGCAAAGAACACAAGTCATCCGGCTGGGGAGAAAAGATCCCCCTACTGGAGGGCTGAGGGATCACACTGGGGGGGCACGCAGCCTTACACACCGGGGGGAACACAGCCTTACACACCAGGGGGAGAGATGACACTGGGGGGCACACACCCTTACACATTGGGGGGCACGCAGCCTTACACACCGGGGGGCACACAGCCTTACACACCAGGGGGCACACACCCTTACACACCGGGGGGCACGCAGCCTTACACACCAGGGGGCACACACCCTTACACACCAGGGGGCACACACCCTTACACACCAGGGGGCACACACCCTTACACACCAGGGGGCACACACCCTTACACACCAGGGGGCACACACCCTTACACACCGGGGGGCACACACCCTTACACACCAGGGGGCACACACCCTTACACACTGGGGGGCACACAGCCTTACACACCAGGGGGCACACACCCTTACACACCAGGGGGCACACACCCTTACACACCGGGGGGAACACAGCTTTACAGACAGGGGGGGAACACAGCCTTACACACCTGGGGGCACACACCCTTACACACCAGGGGGAGAGATGACACTGGGGGGCCCACACCCTTACACACTGGGGGGGCACGCAGCCTTACACACCAGGGGGGCACACAGCTGTACACACCCTATGTAATACCTGGCGGGCAGGCTCCTCTCTCCCTATGTAAGCTCTGGCGGGCAGGCTCCTCTCTCCCTATGTAATACCTGGCGGGCAGGCTCCTCTCTCCCTATGTAATCCCTGGCGGGCAGGCTCCTCTCTCCCTATGTAATACCTGGCGGGCAGGCTCCTCTCTCCCTATGTAATACCTGGCGGGCAGGCTCCTCTCTCTCTATGTAATACCTGGCGGGCAGGCTCCTCTCTCCCTATGTAATACCTGGCGGGCAGGCTCCTCTCTCTCTATGTAATACCTGGCGGGCAGGCTCCTCTCTCCTATGTAATACCTGGCGGGCAGGCTCCTCTCTCCCCCTATGTAATACCTGGCGGGCAGGCTCCTCTCTCCCTATGTAATACCTGGCGGGCAGGCTCCTCTCTCCCTATGTAATACCTCGCGGGCAGGGTCCTCTCTCCCTATGTAATACCTGGCGGGCAGGCTCCTCTCTCCCTATGTAAGGCCTGGTGGGCAGGCTCCTCTCTCCCTATGTAACCCCTGGCGGGCAGGCTCCTCTCTCCCTATGTAACCCCTGGCGGGCAGGGTCCTCTCTCCCTATGTAATACCTGGCGGGCAGGCTCCTCTCTCCCTATGTAAGCCCTGGCGGGCAGGCTCCTCTCTCCCTATGTAACCCCTGGCGGGCAGGGTCCTCTCTCCCTATGTAATACCTGGCGGGCAGGCTCCTCTCTCCCTATGTAAGCCCTGGCATGCAGGCTCCTCTCTCCCTATGTAATACCTGGCGGGCAGGCTCCTCTCTCCCTATGTAATACCTGGCGGGCAGGCTCCTCTCTCCCTATGTAATACCTGGGGGGCAGGCTCCTCTCTCCCTATGTAATACCTGGCGGGCAGGCTCCTCTCTCCCTATGTAAGGCCTGGCGGGCAGGCTCCTCTCTCCCTATGTAATACCTGGCGGGCAGGCTCCTCTCTCCCTATGTAAGGCCTGGCGGGCAGGCTCCTCTCTCCCTATGTAATACCTGGCGGGCAGGCTCCTCTCTCCTATGTAATACCTGGCGGGCAGGCTCCTCTCCCCCTATGTAATACCTGGCGGGCAGGCTCCTCTCTCCCTATGTAATACCTGGCGGGCAGGCTCCTCTCTCCCTATGTAAGGCCTGGCGGGCAGGGTCCTCTCTCCCTATGTAAGCCCTGGTGGGCAGGCTCCTCTCTCCCTATGTAATACCTGGCGGGCAGGCTCCTCTCTCCCTATGTAAGGCCTGGCGGGCAGTATCCTCTCTCCCTATGTAATCCCTTGATTTCATGTCACATTCTGTATGTTAACCTCTTATCATCTGTACAGCACTCTACTGTCAGATAGGGATGGTCCGACCCACCGAGGTTCGGATGAACCTGAATGCTCAGCATCGGATTCCCGCTGTCTGCCTGCTCCGTGGGGCGGGTGGATACAGCAGGAGGACCGCCTGGAAAACTGGGATACAGCCTATATGCTGGATCCGCCCGCTGCACGGAGCAGGAAGACAGCGGGAATCATTACCGAGCGTTCGGGTTCGTTCGAACCCGAACCGAACTCGGTTTGTACCATCCCTACTGTCAGATATTGAATGTCTATGACGACCAAAAGGCCGTCTAAGGTAACACGGCACAGGTCACCCCCCCCCCCCCATAGCCAGCCTTGGTGCCCCCCAACTGTTTGTATATGAGGATCAGCATGTCTATACACACAGTCTATACACACACAGTCTATACACACATTGTATACAGATATCGAGCGCATTTCCAGCCGGTTATCAGAATGGGACGTTATACATGGATACATCAGGGACGTGTCTAGACGGAAACAAATGCCACTAATCCCAACTTCTTCTCTCCCATCTCTGTGCGGAGAGCATCGCTCTGAGGTGTAAATAGCAGGAGGAAGGAGGGTCAGGTTGTCTTCACATCGATGGCATCTGTAACCGGGGGACGTCACACAAGGGAAATAAGAAATGTGGCCCCCCCCTTCAGTTACCGAGCGAACCCCCCCGCTCCTCTGCCCCCCCTTGTTACCGAGCGACCCCGCTCCCCCTCCTTTGCCCCCCCCCGCTCCTCTGCCCCCCCTTGTTACCGAGCGACCCCGCTCCCCCTCCTCTGCCCCCCCTCCCGCTCCTCTGCCCCCCCTTGTTACCGAGCGACCCCGCTCCCCCTCCTCTGCCCCCCCTCCCGCTCCTTTGCCCCCGCTTGTTACCGAGCGACCCCGCTCCCCCTCCTCTGCCCCCCCTCCCGCTCCTCTGCCCCCCCTTGTTACCGAGCGACCCCGCTCCCCCTCCTCTGCCCCCCTTGTTACCGAGCAACCCCGCTCCCCCGCCTCTGCCCCCCCTCCCGCTCCTCTGCCCCCCCCTCCCGCTCCTCTGCCCCCCCTTGTTACCGAGCGACCCCGCTCCCCCTCCTCTGCCCCCCCTCCCGCTCCTCTGCCCCCCCTTGTTACCGACCTGTATCCCTATAATGAGCAGCATTACTAGAGGGCCGACACAGTGTTTTATTTGTGCTTCATGGACGCCGCGCACATTTGTTAAACACGGCCATAATTGCTGTTTTTGTGGCTACTTTCCAAACCCCAAATGGTAATGTCTCCCTTATGTTTCCTCCCACACTGATCATGTCGCTGCCACCAGCCCTCTCATTCACATCCATCCGAACGGCAGCCAAGACCCGCTGCACAAAACACTGGGAAGAAGTCTTTCTGAACGATAAATAAAATAACAAAAAAAATTTATAACGTTTCTTAAAGGGGCATGCCAAATAATAAGAGGCTATGAATAACTTAAAGGGGCTCTCCAGCAATTTCTTATATAGATGTTTAATTTACTTCTATTAAAAAAATCTTGTCTTCCTGTACTTTTCAGCTGCTGTATGTCCTGCAGGAAGTGGTGTATTCTCTCCGGTCTCCCAGTACTTATCAGCCGCTGTATGTTCTGCAGGAAGTGGTGTATTCTTTCTCTGCTGCCACCTCTGTCCATGTCGGGAACTGTCCCGAGCAGGAGAGGTTTTCTATGGGGATTTGCTGCTGCTCTGGACAGTTCCGGACATGGACAGAGATGGCAGCAGAGAACACTGTGTCAGACTGGAAATTATACACCAGTTCCTGCAGGAATCCTGACTAATAGCCGTTTATTCTTGCTTGCATTTTGTCAGAATTTGTTGGTTTTTGTTTGTCCATCCGTCTCTTGATGATTGACCACAAGTTCTCAATGGGATTAAGATCTGGGGAGTTTCCAGGCCGTGGACCCAAAATCTCTGTTTTGTTCCCTGAGCCATTTAGTTACCACATTTGCTTTATGGCAAGGTGCTCCATCATGCTGGAAAAGGCATTGTTGGTGGCCAAACTGCTCTTGGACGGTTGGGAGAAGTTGCTCTTGGAGGACATTCTGGTCCCATTCTTTATTCATGGCCGTGTTATTAGGCAAGACTGTGAGAGAGCCGATTCCCTTGGCTGAGAAGCAACCCCACACATGAATGGTTTCAGGATGCCGGTTACAGTTGGCATGAGACAAGACTGGTGGTAGCGCTCACCTCGTCTTCTACGAATAAGCTGTTTTCCAGATGTCCCAAACAATCGGAAAGGGGATTCATCAGAGACAATGACTTTCCCCCAGTCCTCAGCAGTCCGCTCCCTGGACCTTTCCCCCAGTCCTCAGCAGTCCACTCCCTGGACCTTTCCTCCAGTCCTCAGCAGTCCGCTCCCTGGACCTTTCCCCCAGTCCTCAGCAGTCCGCTCCCTGGACCTTTCCCCCAGTCCTCAGCAGTCCACTCCCTGGACCTTTCCCCCAGTCCTCAGCAGTCCGCTCCCTGGACCTTTCCCCCAGTCCTCAGCAGTCCACTCCCTGGAACTTTCCCCCAGTCCTCAGCAGTCCACTCCCTGGACCTTTCCCCCAGTCCTCAGCAGTCCACTCCCTGGACCTTTCCCCCAGTCCTCAGCAGTCCACTCCCTGGACCTTTCCCCCAGTCCTCAGCAGTCCACTCCCTGGACCTTTCCCCCAGTCCTCAGCAGTCCACTCCCTGGACCTTTCCTCCAGTCCTCAGCAGGCCACTCCCTGGACCTTTCCCCCAGTCCTCAGCAGTCCTCTCCCTGGACCTTTTGCAGAATATCAGTCTGTTCCTGATGTTTTTTCTGGAGAGAAGTGGCTTCTTTGCTGCCCTCCATGAGACCAGGCCTTGCTCCAAGAGTCTCCGCAGTCTCACAGTGCACAGTGCAGATGCCCTCACACCTGCCTGCTGCCATTCCTGAGCAAGCTCTGCACTGCTGGTAGCCCCATCCTGCAGCTGAAACACTTTTAAGAGACGGTCCTGGTGCTTGCTGGTCTTTCTTGGGCGCCCTGGAGCCTTTTTGGCAACAATGGAACCTCTCTCCTTAAAGTTCTTGATGATGTGATAGATTGTTGACTGAGGTGCAATCTTTCTAGCTGCGATACTCTTCCCTGTTCGGCCATTTTTGTGCAGTGCAATGATGACTGCACGTGTTTCTTTAGAGATAACCATGGTAACAGAAGAGAAACAATGATGCCAAGCACCAGCCTCCTTTTAAAGTGTCCAGTGGTGTCATTCTCACTTAATCATGAAAGATTGATCTCCAGCCATGATGGTGAAATGTGTTTTGGGGGATAAAGTTCATTTTCTAGGCAAATATTGACTTTGCAAGTAATTGCTGTTAAGCTGATCCCTCTGTATAACATTCTGGAGTATATGATGCAAATTGCCATTTTAAAAACTGAAGCAGTAGATTTTGTAAAAATTAATATTTGTATCATTCTCAAAACTTTTGGCCATGACTGTATATACCACCAGTATATATCGGCTCACTGTATATATCACCAGTATACACTCACTGGCCACTTTATTAGGTACACCTGTCCAACTGCACGTTACCACTTAATTTCTAATCAGCCAATCACATGGCGGCAACTCAGTGCATTTAGGCATGTAGACATGGTCAAGACAATCTCCTGCAGTTCAAACCGAGCATTAGTATGGGGAAGAAAGGTGATGTGAGTGCCTTTGAACGTGGCATGGTTATTGGTGCCAGAAGGGCTGGTCTGAGTATTTCAGAAACTGCTGATCTACTGGGATTTTCACGCACAACCATCTCTAGGGTTTACAGAGAATGGTCCGAAAAAGAAAAACCATCCAGTGAGCGGCCGTTCTGTGGGCGGAAATGCCTTGTTGATGCCAGAGGTCAGAGGAGAATGGGCAGACTGGTTCAAGCTGATAGAAAGGCAACAGTGACTCAAATAGCCAACCGTTACAACCAAGGTAGGCAGAAGAGCATCTCTGAACGCACAGTACGGCCAACTTTGAGGCAGATGGGCTACAGCAGCAGAAGACCACACCGGGGGCCACTCCGCTCAGCTAAGAACAGGAAACTGGGGCTACAATTTGCACAAGCTCATCGAAATTGGACAGTAGAAGATTGGAAAAACGTTGCCTGGTCTGATGAGTCTCGATTTCTGCTGCGACATTCGGATGGTAGGGTCAGAATTTGGCGTCAACAACATGAAAGCATGGATCCATCCTGCCTTGTATCAACGGTTCAGGCTGGTGGTGGTGGTGTCATGGTGTGGGGAATATCTTCTTGGCACTCTTTGGGCCCCTTGGTACCAATTGAGCATGGTTGCAACGCCACAGCCTACCTGAGTATTGTTGCTGACCATGTCCATCCCTTTATGACCACAATGGACCCAACATCTGATGGCGACTTTCAGCAGGATAATGCGCCATGTCATAAAGCTAGAATCATCTCAGACTGGTTTCTTGAACATGACAATGAGGTCACTGTACTCCAATGGCCTCCACAGTCACCAGATCTCAATCCAATAGAGCATCTTTGGGATGTGGTGGAACGGGAGATTGGCATCATGGATGTGCAGCCGACAAATCTGCGGCAACTGTGTGATGTCATCATGTCACTATGGACCAAAATCTCTGAGGAAGCTTCCAGCACCTTGTTGTATCTATGTCACCAAGAATTGGGGCAGTTCTGAGGGCAAAAGGAGGTCCAACCCGTTACTAGCATGGTGTACCTAATAAAGTGGCCGGAGAGTGTATATCGCACTCTGTATATATCACCAGTATATATCGGCACACTGTATGTATCACCAGTATATATATTGCACACTGTATATATCACCAGTGTAAATCCAAAACAAAAGGAGAGATAGAGGCGCTTTCTAGTGTAGTATCCAAGCACAGGTTAGTAGAGGCTACAAAAGGTGAACAGCAATATGCTCACCTGGGCGAGTTGTGCTAAGCATATGCACAACTCTATTGTAGGCTTAGAGAAGCTCACCGCTGCCAGCTATAGGTGTCTCGAGGTAAAACCAGGAGATGCAGGATAATGTAGAGGTTTCCCAGCAGTAGCAGTCTGGGACAGGAAGACCTTGGATGAGTCCGGCGCAGGTGACATGCACAGTGGTAGCAAATGCTGCTTAGTATATAACCATAGGCGGTATATTACAGTGAAGATTTATTACAAGCAACACGTTTTGGCTCTATAATAAGGCAGAGCCTTTCTCAGAGTATATGTAGTGTCCCACCACGGGTGTTACTAGTATGTTAACCCCTCGCAAAAGCCTGTACTTCAAGTAACTGGTAATGAAGTACTATCTAAGTTTTACCACAAGATGTCGATATTGTATGTAACTGTACTTGTATTTTGCATAGCTGCAGGTAACTGAAGGGCTATTGTTTGTTGTAATCTGTACACCAATGAGGACCTTCCCTTCTCTGCCTATCTCTATGCTTCTTTCTTTTTATTCTTTCTTCTCCACCACTCACAGGGGACATTACACCTCCTGTAGGAAGTTGTCAAATGGGGGAAGGAAGTATACACCCACTCTTAGTCAATCTTAGTCTGGTTGTTGAGCAGAGAAGACAAGTTGTTCCCTGCTGAACTAGCCTGCAGTCTTAGTCAGTGTCCGTGGTGCAGTCTAGTCGGTGGTAGTGAACAGATGCACATGGGAGACGCAGACACTAGTTTCTTGAAAACAGCACTTCCACACACTATGCAGTGTTAAGCTACTCCAAGGAGAGGACAAGTCAGAGAAAACCCCAACCCATGGCGGGGACAAGTCCAAAAGTGCAGGGCAGTATCCTGATAACAAGAGGAACTGATCCGGATAGAGCAAAGTTGCTAAAAGCCTACGTACTTTATCTCATAGCGCAGGTGTAATTGCCACTCTGCTCAACCCAGGTAACAAGATCTGGGGCTTGTGTCATCCTCATAGGACGGGTCACTCGACATTGGTGGGCAAAAGGTGGTATAGCGACAAAGGTCGAAACATGAGCACAAGTAAACTCGTATTTTTAAGTCTTCAGTAGTCTTCTTCTTCTAAATTTCCAGCAGAGCACATTACTGCTTGGGTTGGGACTCTCACGACCTACTCCTCTCTACTACTCCGAACCTGCAGTGCAAACTTCTCTTTACAACTCGGGACTCTCAGTACAAACTCCTCTCTGCTACTCTCAGCTCTAATACCCTAAAGGTTCTCAGCATCCTCCTAACAGCATCTAACAGTGTCAGCAGTTTGAAATGTGAATTACAGCTGACAGATTCACTTTAAAGGGGTACTCCAGCAAAAAAAAATAATCAACTGGTGTCAAAACGTTATACAGATTTGTAATTTACTTCTGAATAAAAATGTCCAGTCTCCAAGTACTTATCAGCTGCTGTATGTCCTGCAGGAAGTGGTGCATGTCAGGAGCTGTCCAGAACAGCAGCAAATCCTCATAGAAAACCTCTCCTGCTCTGGACAGTTCCTGACATGGACAGAGGTGGCAGCAGAAAGCACTGTGTCAGACTGAAGAGAATACATTTCCTGCAGGACATACAGCAGCTGATAAGTACTGGAAGACTGGTTGTCGGCCTAGCGGGCTTTCTTCAGCTCCATTGACTTAGACAACAACCTTCATTCACTTCATTGGTTGGGGGGGGTCCCACCTGTCCCCCCCACCTCTCAGCTAGTTATCTCCTATCCTGGGGATCAGGGAATAGCTTATACCGCTGGGATCATCTGCTAAACTATATTTTTGGTTGGAGTTTCCCTTTAAGCACAAAGGAAAAAACACAATAAGGAGGATTATTTCAGAGGTGTAGAGCGGGATGCCTCCATACATATTCATTGCGGGACGTGCGGTTTTCTGTAGGAGAAGCAGAATGTGGCGTTGCGCAGGGTTTGCAGCCGCTCTCATCTGCGGCGTTGCTGCTGTTTGGGAACATTGAATAATGGATTTGTTTTGTGCCGGGATTTGATTGGACGCGGTAAACACCGTCCGGAGGTTTCTGCTGCATCAGACTAAAACACATCACTAATCGCTTCTGTGTTATTTCATTTCTACATTTTTCTACTGCGCATAAAACACCTCCATTCATTTCCTTCTATAGAACGTGGCTGGCTATAAGAGTCGCTGGCTATGAGTCGCTGGCTATAAGAGTCGCTGGCTATGAATGTGGCTGGCTATGAACGTGGCTGGCTATGAACGTGGCTGGCTATGAATGTGGCTGGCTATGAATGTGGCTGGCTATGAATGTGGCTGGCTATGCGGGCAGCTGGCTATAAGAGTCGCTGGCTATGAATGTGGCTGGCTATGAACGTGGCTGGCTATGAATGTGGCTGGCTATGCGGGCAGCTGGCTATAAGAGCTGCTGGCTATGAATGTGGCTGGCTATGCGGGCAGCTGGCTATAAGAGTTGCTGGCTATGAACGTGGCTGGCTATGCGGGCAGCTGGCTATAAGAGTTGCTGGCTATGAGTCGCTGGCTATAAGAGTCGCTGGCTATGAATGTGGCTGGCTATGAATGTGGCTGGCTATGCGGGCAGCTGGCTATAAGAGTCGCTGGCTATGAATGTGGCTGGCTATGAACGTGGCTGGCTATGCGGGCAGCTGGCTATAAGAGTCGCTGGCTATGAATGTGGCTGGCTATGAACGTGGCTGGCTATGCGGGCAGCTGGCTATAAGAGTTGCTGGCTATGAATGTGGCTGGCTATGCGGGCAGCTGGCTATAAGAGTTGCTGGCTATGAACGTGGCTGGCTATGCGGGCAGCTGGCTATAAGAGTTGCTGGCTATGAGTCGCTGGCTATAAGAGTCGCTGGCTATGAATGTGGCTGGCTATGAATGTGGCTGGCTATGCGGGCAGCTGGCTATAAGAGTCGCTGGCTATGAATGTGGCTGGCTATGAATGTGGCTGGCTATAAACGTGGCTGGCTATGCGGGCAGCTGGCTATAAGAGTCGCTGGCTATGAATGTGGCTGGCTATGAACGTGGCTGGCTATGCGGGCAGCTGGCTATAAGAGTCGCTGGCTATGAATGTGGCTGGCTATGAGTGGGGCTGACTATGAGTGTTGCTGGCTATGAACGTGGCTGACTATGAGTGTGGCTGGCTATAGGAGTCACAGGCTATGAAAGTGGCTTGGTATGAGCGTTGTTTGCTATGAACGTGGCTGTCATGATTGATGTGTGGAGTGGAGAACGCTGCCACTCTATCTATAATCCTAGTAGCCCTTCTCCTATAGTCTCAGTCGGGATACCCGGCCATGACCTGCAGGATCTGTGCGATACGTTCCCGGTTTCTGTGCACACCGGAAGTCTCGGTCTGTGGCGGGAGCTGAGCAGCAGATGTCTCTGAGAGGGAAGGGGTGGAGAAGAGACAGACCCTGCCAAGCCAGCCATGTTCCAGGAGAAAACAGTAGGGTGCTCCATATGTCTCCTCCGCTTCACTTCCCACTGGAAGCCTCGATCCCTGCCAGGAGATGAGCAGCGCAGGCCTCGGAGTGCCGAGGAGATAGACAATGGCCATAAAGACTGCCAGGAGAGCCAGAAGAGTCATTGTCAGACTGTGATTCCTCGGGCTAGTCAGAAGAGATCCTAAGACCCCCCCTCCCCCTCCCCTATATACAGAACATATTGCATAGTCACCATAAGGGTCGCGCATTATAGACTGACGAAGGAGCAAAACCGTTTTATCGGCTGGCAGTGTCCTTTCAGCTGGATACCAAGCTGTTACTCATTGGCCGCAAATGTGTAATAAGGGAAGATGCGGCCAACAACGATGGGAGTGAACGGCCGCACAATCCAATGACTATTCATAGGGCCCGGCCCACATGAGAGTCGAGCCATGTCATTGACTCCTTAAATCATGGATGCAAACCTTTGGCCCTCAGGTTGCCTTCAGCTGTCCGGGCATGATGGGAGTTTTGAACAGCAGGAGGGTCGAAGGTTCCCCACTGCTGCCCTACACAATCCCCACCCCCTGGCCTACACAATCCCCACCCCCTTCCCTACACAAACCCCACCCCTGCCCTACACAAACCCCACCCCTGCCCTACACAATCCCCACCCCTGCCCTACACAATCCCCACCCCCTACCCTACACAAATCCCACCACCCTACACAATCCCCACCCCTGCTCTACACAATCCCCACCCCTGCCCTACACAATCCCCACCCCTGCCCTACACAATCCCCACCCCCTGCCCTACACAATCCCCACCCCTGCCCTACACAATCCCCACCCCTGCCCTACACAATCCCCACCCCCTGCCCTACACAAACCCCACCCCTGCCCTACACAATCCCCACCACCACCCTACACAATCCCCACCCCTGCTCTACACAATCCCCACCCCTGCCCTACACAATCCCCACCCCCTGCCCTACACAATCCCCACCCCCTGCCCTACACAAACCCCACCCCTGCCCTACACAATCCCCACCCCTGCCCTACACAATCCCCACCCCCTGCCCTACACAAACCCCACCCCTGCCCTACACAATCCCCACCCTCTGCCCTACACAAACCCCACCCCTGCCCTACACAATCCCCACCACCACCCTACACAATCCCCACCCCTGCCCTACACAATCCCCAATCCCCTGCCCTACACAATCCCCACCCCCTGCCCTACACAAACCCCACCCCTGCCCTACACAATCCCCACCCCTGCCCTACACAATCCCCACCCCCTGCCCTACACAAACCCCACCCCTGCCCTACACAATCCCCACCCCTGCCTTACACAATCCCCACCCCCTGCCCTACACAAACCCCTCCACCACCCTACACAAACCCCACCCCTGCCCTACACAAACCCCCACCCCCTGCCCTACACAAACCCCACCACCACCCTACACAATCCCCACCCCTGCCCTACACAATCCCCAATTCCCTGCTCTACACTATCACCACCCCTGCCCTACACAATCCCCACCACAACCCTACATAATCCCCACTCCTGCCCTACACAATCCCCACCCCTGCTTTACACAAGCCCCACCCCTACCCTACACAAACCCCACTCCTGCCCTACACAATCCCCAATCTACTGCCCTACACAATTCCCAACTTAGCCCTACACAATCCCCACCCCTGTCCTACACAATCCCCACCCCTACCCTACACAAACCCCACTCCTGCCCTACACAATCCCCACCCCTGTCCTACACAATCCCCACCCCTACCCTACACAAACCTCACTCCTGCCCTACACAATCCCCACCCCTGCCCTACACAATCCCCACCACTACCTCACACAAACCCCACTCCTGCCCTACACAATCCCCAATCTACTGCCCTACACAATTCCCAACCTAGCCCTACACAAACCCCACCCCTGCCATACACAATCCCCACCCCTGCCATACACAATCCCCACCCCTGCCCTACACAAACCCTGCCCTACACAGTCCCCACCCCTGCCCTACACAATCTCCACCCCTGTCCTACACAAACCCTACCCCTGACCAACACAATCCCCACCCCTGCCTTCCTCAAACCCCACCCCTGCCCTACACAAACCCTACTCCTGTCCTACACAAACCCCACCCCTGCCCTACACAATCACCACCCCTGCCCTACACAATCACCACCCCTGCCCTACACAAACCACACTCTAGCCCTAGACAATCCCCACTCCTGCCCCACACAATCCCCATCCCTGCCCTACACAATCCCCAATCTACTACCCTGCACAAAACCCACCCCTGCCCTACACAACCCCCACACCTGCCCTACACAATCCCCAATCTACTGCCCTAAAAAATCCCCCCCTGTCCTACACAATCCACACCCCTTCCCTACACAGTCCCCACCACTGCCCTACACAATCCCCACCCCTGCCATACACAAACCCTGCCCTACACAATCCCCACCCCTGTGCTACACAATCCCCACCCCTACCCTACACGAACACCACCCCTGCCCTAAACAAACCCCACCCCTGCCCTACACAATCCCCACCCCTGCCCTACACAATCCCCACCCCTACCCTACACAAACCCCACCCCTGCCCTACACAATCCCCAATCCCCTGCCCTACACAAACCCCACCACCACCCTACACAATCCCCACCCCTGCCCTGCACAAACCCCACCCCTGCCCTACACAATCCCCTGCCCTACACAAAACCCACCCTTGCCCTACACAATTCTTACCCCTGCCCTACACAAACCCCACCACCACCCTACACAATCCCCACCCCTGCCCTACACAATCCCCAATCCCCTGCCCTACACAATCACCACCCCTGCCCTACACAAACCCCACCCCTGCCCTACACAATCCCCACCACAGCCCTACATAATCCCCACTCCTGCCCTACACAATCTTCACCCCTGCCCTACACAAGCCCCACCCCTACCCTACACAAACCCCACTCCTGCCCTACACAATCCCCAATCTACTGCCCTACACAATTCCCAACTTAGCCCTACACAAACCCCACCCCTGCCATACACAATCCCCACCCCTGTCCTACACAATCCCCTACCCTACACAAACCCCACTCCTGCCCTACACAATCCCCACCCCTGTCCTACACAATCCCCACCCCTACCCTACACAAACCCCACTCCTGCCCTACACAATCCCCACCCCTGCCCTACACAATCCCCACCACTACCTCACACAAACCCCACTCCTGCCCTACACAAACCCCAATCTACTGCCCTACACAATTCCCAACCTAGCCCTACACAAACCCCACCCCTGCCATACACAATCCCCACCCCTGTCCTACACAATCCCCACCCCTGCCCTACACAAACCCTGCCCTACACAATCCCCACCCCCTGCCCTACACAATCTCCACCCCTGTCCTACACAAACCCTACCCCTGACCAACACAATCCCCACCCCTGCCCTACTCAATCCCCACCCCTGCCCCACACAAACCCTACTCCTGTCCTACACAAACCCCACCCCTGCCATACACAATCCCCACCCCTGCCCTACTCAATCCCCACCCCTGCCCTACACAAACCCTACTCCTGTCCTACACAAACCCTACTCCTGTCCTACACAATCCCCACCCCTGCCCTACACAAACCACACTCCAGCCCTAGACAATCCCCACTCCTGCCCTACACAATACCCACCCCTGCCCTACACAATCCCCAATCTACTACCCTGCACAAAACCCAACCCTGCCCTACACAATCCCCACCCCTGCCCTACACAACCCCCACACCTGCCCTACACAATCCCCAATCTACTGTCCTACAAAATCCCCCCTGCCCTACACAGTCCCCACCCCTGCCATACACAAACCCCACACCTGCCCTACACAATCCCCAATCTACTGTCCTACAAAATCCCCCCTGCCCTACACAGTCCCCACCCCTGCCATACACAAACCCTGCCCCACACAATCCCCACCCCTACCCTACACAAACACCACTCCTGCCCTACACAATCCCCACCCCTGCCCTACACAATCCCCACCCCTGCCCTACACAATCCCCATCCCAGCCCTACACAATCCCCAATCCACTGCCATACACAAACCCTGCCCTACACAATCCCCACCCCTGTAACTATAAGTATATCTAATAAGATGGTTATAGTTACAGACACTCAGACTGACGGACATATGAGCAGCACCCACTGTACGGACGGCCGTTCTCATGGCAGGATCATGGTACACGTCTCTAATCTCCTCCAGATTCTGTCATTCAATATAAAGATAACGGCTGCTAATGTTCCTGCCCCGGCCGTGTGAACAGATGGTGAAAACGCTTCATATAGATAGGAAGGATCATTTACATTTACAATACTGTAAACATAGCGACACGTCAGGAAACGGTTTCCAGAAAGAAAGAAATCAATGAACGTGGACGGACGGGTGTACATGATCAATGGTCACCGGGAGGTATATAATGTCCCTGCCAGCAAAAAAGGCTCAATATATCCCGAGTAGAGGTAAGAAACCAAAGCCCCCCCCTCCCCATCACTACAACCAGACGGGAGAAGAGCCTGACTAAGTGCTTCTCTCCTCTGCATACCCCAGGAGATAGAACCCATCGAATCCACCATCTGCAGACAGGGATGGAAGCGCTCAGCCGGGGACTTCTCTAAGCTTCTCCTAGAGATCAGAGGGGCCTCAGCAACCAGACCTGAGAACCCAGCCCAAAACCCACAAAGTTTAGACATGTCTCTACATGTTACAAGTCTTTTCAAGTGACAGGGAAACGTTCAGGGGTTAATGTTTCCTTATTATATACAGGCAGAATGTTTTCAGACTTGGCCCCTGGGGGTCTTTATTTTATTCAGTATTTGTCAATATAATATTCCGTGCCGGCTCCCTGTTAGTATAAATATCCAAGTAACGGAAATAAGGGTGCCGTCTCCCACGAATGAGGTCAAGACCAGTGGTCAAAAAGACAATATTGTTCTCACCGGTGTACAGGGACCACTTAGGGGCTGATTAATACTTAACTTTTAATAATTCATTAAAAACATGGTCCACACAAACAAACATAAACACCCAATAGTGTACTCTATGTACAGTGTAGTTTCCTGAAGGGCGCTTAATAATTAGTCTCACCTACACGGAGAATACTGATAAATGGGACTGCAGGCAGGACACTAGGAAAGAGGAGACAAAATAGGAAGAAGGGGAAGGGGGGGGGGGGAAGGGTTATGGTGCACCCTGCTTTTAACCCAGATATCCTCTTACCTTGCCTTTTGGGGAACCCACCTCCATAGCAGGGGGGCCCCAACCACGATGACAGTCCCTCTCCTGTTGTAAGTGCCCAGGAGGAAACCAAGAGGAAGAGACAGAAAACAGAAAAGAGGGCAAAAACGTGACAACTCAAACCACCTATAATGAAAATAAATATAACAGCAAGATATACAATTATATATACACAACCGTTCAAAAGTTTGGGGTCCTTATGTCCTTATTTTTGAAGGAGAATCACTGTACTTTTCAATGAAGATAACTTTAAACTAGTCCTAACTTTAAACCAATCCACTCTATACATTGCTAATGTGGTAACTGACTATTCTAGCTGCAAATGTCTGGTTTTTGGTGCAATATCTACATAGGTGTATAGAGGCCCATTTCCAGCAACTATCACTCCAGTCTTCTAATGGTACAAGGTGTTTGCTCATTGGCTCTGAAGGCTAATTGATGATTAGAAAACCCTTGTGCAATCATGTTCACACATCTGAAAACAGTCTAGCTCGTTACAGAAGCTACAAAACTGACCTTCCTTTGAGCAGATTGTGTTTCTGGAGCATCACATTTGTGGGGTCAATTAAACGCTCAAAATGGCCAGAAAAAGAGAACTTTCATCTGAAACTCCACAGTCTATTCTTGTTCTTAGAAATGAAGGCTATTCCATGCCAGAAATTGCTAAGAAATTGAAGTTTTCCTACAACGGTGTGTACTACTCCCTTCAGAAGACAGCACAAACAGGCTCTAACCAGAGTAGAAAAAGAAGTGGGAGGCCGCGTTGCACAACTAAGCAAGAAGATAAGCACATTAGAGTCTCTAGTTTGAGAAACAGACGCCTCACAGGTCCCCAACTGGCATCTTCATTACATAGTACCCGCAAAACACCAGTGTCACCATCTACAGGGAAGAGGCGCCTGCAGGATTTTGGGCTTCAGGGCAGAGTGGCAAAGAAAAAGCCGTATCTGAGACCGGCCAATAAAAGAAAAAGATTAAGATGGGCAAAAGAACACAGAGATTGGACAGAGGAAGACTGGAAAAAAGTGTTGTGGACGGATGAATCCAAGTTTGAGGTGTTTGGATGACAAAGAAGAAGGTTTGTGAGACGCAGAAGAAATGAGAAGATGCTGGAAGAATGCCTGACGCCATCTGTTATACATGGCGGAGGTCATGTGATGGTCTGGGGTTGGTGCTGGTAAGGTGGGAGATTTGTACAGGGTAAAAGGGATTGTGAATAAGGAAGGCCATCACTCTGCACCGCCATGCCATACCCAGTGGGCAGCGCTTGGTTGGAACCAATTTCATCCTACAACAGGACAATGACCCTAAACACACCTCCAAATTGTGCAAGAACTATTTCCAGCAGAAGTGGCAGCTGGTATTCTATCATAGGTAATGGAGTGGCCAGCGCAGTCACCAGATCACCACCCCATTGTGGGAGCAGCTGGACCGTATGGTACGCCAGAAGTGCCCATCCAACCAATCCAACTTGTGGGAGCTGCTTCTAGAAGCGTGGGGGCAATTTCTCCAGCTTACCCCAACAGATTAATAGCTAGAATGCCAAAGGTGTGCAATGCTGGAATTGCTGCACAAGGAGGATTCTGGGACGGAAGCAAAGTGTGATGGAAGAACAATGTTATTTCACATACAAATCAGTATTTCTAACCTTGTCAATGTCTTGTCTCTATTTTCTATTCATTTCACAACGTATGGGGGTGAAGAAGTGGGACTATTCATGGAAAACACTAAATTGTTTGGGTGACCCCAAACTTTTGAACGGTAGTGTATATACAGTACGTGTTCCATAAACACTACTTGTTCCAACGTGTTTCTACCGTCCCAATAGTGGACGGATTCATCAGGGAACACACATAGCACTCCAAAGGATGTGCTTAAACAGATTCCTGCTGTGAAGATCTCCTCTTATCAAAATAGTGGACCTTTTTAAAAAAAATGTGGTACAAGACTCGATACTGCAACAAATAGCTCGTGATATATACGGTGATGGAGACCAGGTATACTATCCCACAAATATCTTTAGATAGTCATCCGCAACATATGAACCAATATAACAAGATATAGGTATAGCCAACTCAGTAAAGTAAAATATATGCCATTGGTTTTACTTAGCTTAGTAGATGCTGGGTGGAGTAGTAGTGCCGGTTTGTATGTAGGTTTCCACAGGAGTCCATGATCCCCCCACGATAAGAGGGAGATGACTGTATATAGCACATTGCCCCTGGTGACCTGGTGCTAGGTAAGTCTAGGAGTATTATACATACTGTATATAGTACATTGCCCCTGGTGCTAGGTAAGTCTAGGAGTATTATACATACTGTATATAGCACATTGCCCCTGGTGACCTGGTGCTAGGTAAGTCTAGGAGTATCATACATACTGTATAGAGCAGTTATTTTCAACCTTTTTTGAGCCGCGGCACACATTTTATACTTAAAAAATCCCGGGGCACACCACCAACCAAAATGGCACAAAATGACACTAAAACAGTAGATATTATACATATAGTTAATAATATAGATTCTAAATGTATTTATACTCACTCAGTGTGAAACCTGGGCCTGTTTTCTTCTCCCCCCCTGTGCTTCTCTCCACCATACTTCTCCTCCCTACTTCTCTCCTGTGCTTCTATCCCCCCTGCTTCTCTCCCCCCTGCGTCTCTCCCCCATACTTCTCCCCCCTGCTTCTCTCCACCATACTTCTCTCCTGTGCTTCTCTCCCCCATGCTTCTCTCCTGTGCTTCTCTCCACCATACTTCTCTCCCCTGCTTCTCTCCACCATACTTCTCTCCTGTGCTTCTCTCCCCCATGCTTCTCTCCTGTGCTTCTCTCCACCATACTTCTCTCCCCTGCTTCTCTCCGCTGTTTCTCTCCCCCATCCCCATGCTTCTCTCCCCCATGCTTCTCTCCCTGTCTCTCCCCCATCCCCAGGTTTCTCTCCCCCATGCTTCTCTCCTTGTCTCTCCCCCTCTGTTTCTCCCCCATGTTTCTCTCCCCCATCCCCAGGTTTCTCTCCCCCATTGTTTTCTCCTGTTTCCCTCCCCCATCCCCAGGTTTCTCTCCCCCCCCCCCCTTCCTCCTCACCTCCTCCGAGATGGTCGCCGCTGCTGTCCGCCTCACCTATTGGCCGCCCGTAGGGCCCGGACGTGGTCCTCCAATCAGCGGACACCGGGAGCGTGGTGGGCTGCGGCGGGCCGTAGCGCAAACGTTGATTGGATGCGTGCATCACAGCCCACCGCAGCGCACCGCGCTCCACTGATTGGATAGAAGGAGCACGCCCGGGCGCTACAGGCGGCCAGTAGGTGAGGCGGACAGCAGCCCACAGTATAATCCGCCACTGATCGCTGTGCATTGCCGGGGAACAAAACACAGGGGCACCATAGTTTGGGGAACTTTCCCCGCGGCACACCGGACCATATGTCGCGGCACACTGGTTGAAAATCACTGGTATAGAGTACATTGCCCCTGGTGCTAGGTAAGTCTAGGAGTATTATACATACTGTATATAGTACATTTCCCCTGGTTCTAGGTAAGTCTAGGAGTATTATATATACTGTATATAGTACATTTCCCCTGGTGCTAGGTAAGTCTAGGAGCATTATATATACTGTATATAGTACATTTCCCCTGGTGCTAGTGCTAGGTAAGTCTAGGAGCATTATATATACTGTATATAGTACATTTCCCCTGGTGCTAGGTAAGTCTAGGAGCATTATATATACTGTATATAGTACATTTCCCCTGGTGCTAGGTAAGTCTAGGAGCATTATATATACTGTATATAGTACATTTCCCCTGGTGCTAGGTAAGTCTAGGAGTATTATACATACTGTATATAGTACATTTCCCCTGGTGCTAGGTAAGTCTAGGAGTATTATACATACTGTATATAGTACATTGCCCCTGGTGCTAGGTAAGTCTAGGAGTGTTTTACATACTGTATATATATATATATATCATAGCAGTAGGGAGAAGGAAGCTCTAGCACAGCGCACAGTGCATCTATACCTTATACAGTTTGGCAAGAAAAGATTCTTTAGTATTAGGGCGACCTCTAGTGGAAACTGGGAAGAATTACCTGTATAGTGGACAAGATAATAAACATTATATATACAGTGGTACCTTGGTTTAAGAGTAACTTGGTTTAAGAGCATTTTGGTTTAAGAGCTCACAGTTTTTTTAAAATTGTGACTTGGTTTAAGAGCATTGCTTTGGTGTAAGAGCTCCCTGTACTGGGTGGGAGGGGGAATGGGGGAGGGGCATGGTCTGCATAGCGGGGTCTACAGCCCTGTACTCTGACCCAGGAAGTCTCCCTCATCTTCCAAATCATAGCAGATCCACTTCAGGCTGGGGCTTACATCAGGGGACAGGACTGTGGAGGTAATCTCTCCATAGCTGTAACCCCTCTCTCCCCGGACAGAGAGCGCTGCATGTATGTGCCCACATCTGTCCTGCTCATTCCTTCCTGCTCCCTGCAGTCTCTGTCCGCCCTTGTGTTTCCCATCCTCTCCATTACTGTACAGTAACTTATAATATCACAGATTCTGCTGTTTCTGAATGTTTGTTTCATCTGTTTTACATGTTATTCAGAATAATAAATCATTATTTTTGGTGTACGAAACCAATTGTCTGCATTTCTATGATTTCCTATGGGAAAATTTGCTTTGGTTTAAGAGTTGATTTGGATTACAAGCACGGTCCTGGAGCGAATTATGCTCGTAATCCAAGGCACCACTGTGTATATATATATATATATATATACTGTAATAAATGACTTATAATGCACAAGATAACAATATAATGTAGCATAAGAGAGAGCCTAATAAATCAATGTTATATAGACAGGAAATATATATATATATATATATATATATATATATATATATATATATATATAGTGATACATTACTTGTAGTGCACATGATGGGTGTATTATCCCAGGGAATGTACCTGTACTACAGGATGGGAGGGAGCTGTGCGGTCGGTGGGCCGCAGATCTACGTTCGGTTATCCCCAGCGTCATTCATTGTGCAGACATTTTCCTCAGGTTGTGTTCACACTCTGTTTTTCTGTACATTTATCATATATATATATATATATATATATATATTTACCAAGTCCAAATAACAGCAGTTTTTTTTTCTATTTTTATTGCAGCATCCCAAAGCTCAGTGGGTGACATTTGTCCAGACTGGTGTATAGGTGCAGCCGGCCGGCCCTGGCGCAGGCATTGTGCAGCACATCTTCACCTGCCCGGGAGGGGCAAAACTTATAATAAATCAGGCGCTCCTTGCCCTAACAACACCCCCCGTCTATCAGGCAAGCGGGGGACACGGCTGGCAAACGCATCTTGATAACTCTTCCCCAAAGAGTCATAGGCCCCAATACAGAAGCTCAGCTCCCCCTCCAATCTATACATTGTCTTATAGATTTGCTGTCTCCAACATATATTTATGTATATATATATATATATATATATATATATACAAAAAAGGGGTCCGTGGAGCCTCAGTTACGAGTCTCAAAACATGGGAATAGCCAGATATCCCTACCTCCAGAGAAGGAAGCCCATTGCCAAGGGGTGCCTCCTAGTGGGGAGAGCACCAAACCACCCTGATACGTAGTCCCTCAGGTCCTCACTCTGTAGCGAGCTTTGGGACCTAAATAGGGAAACACCAGGGTGGCCCCTGTGAGTCAAAGTCTAACTCTGTGGCGAGTATAACGACATAAGACAAGGGTTACCAAGGCCGGGCATCCATCCACAGACTGCAGTTTCGGGGTATTTGCCCCTCGTCAGTGTGGAGCAGGATTCTGGCTACCGGGGGCAATGATAAATAGACCAACAAAACAAAACAATCATTCCATGGAATTTTTCACTGTTCTCCCTGATTGTTGTGTTTTATATATATATATATATATATATATATATATATATATATAAAAATCCTAATTACACCAGTGGTATCTGGCGAGACTACGGGGGAGGGCTGGCTACTATTTGAGACTATGGAGCAGGGCTGGCTACTATATAAGAAACTATGAGGGAGGGCTGGCTACTATAAAAGAGACTATGGGGGAGGACCGGCTATTATATGAGACTACTGGGGAGGGCTGGCTACTATATAAGAGACTATGGGGGAGGGCTGGCTACTATATAAGAGACTATGGGGATGGCTGGCTACTATATAAGAGACTATGGGGGAGGGCTGGCTTCTATATAAGAGACTATGTGGGGGGGCTGGCTACTATATAAGAGACTATGGGGAGGGCTGGCTACTATATAAGAGACTATGGGGAGGGCTGGCTACTATATAAGAGACTATGGGGGAGGCCTGGCCACTATATAAGAGACTATGGGGGAGGGATGGCTACTATATAAGAGACTATGGGGGAGGCCTGGCCACTATATGAGATTACTGGGGAGGGCTGGCTACTATATAAGAGACTATGGGGAGGGCTGGCTACTATATAAGAGACTATAGGGAGGGCTGGCTACTATATAAGAGACTATGGGGGAGGGCTGGCTACTATATAAGAGACTATGGGGGAGGGATGGCTACTATATAAGAGACTATGGGGAGGGCTGGCTACTATATAAGAGACTATGGGGGAGGGCTGGCTTCTATGTAAGAGACTATAGGGAGGGCTGGCTACTATATAAGGGACTATGGGGGAGGGCTGGCTACTATATAAGAGACTATGGGGATGGCTGGCTACTATATAAGAGACTATGGGGAGGGCTGGCTACTATATGAGCCTATGGGGAGGGTTGGCTACTATATAAGAGACTATGAGGGAGGGCTGGCTACTATATAAGAGACTATGGGGGAGGGCTGGCTACTATGTAAGAGACTATGGGGGAGGACTGGCTACTATAGAAGAGACTACTGGGGAGGGCTGGCTACTTTATAAGAGACTATGGGGGAGGGCTGGCTACTATATAAGAGGCTATGGGGGAGGGCTGGCTACTATATATGAGACTATGGGGAGGGATGACTACTATATAAGGGACTATGGAGGAGGGCTGGCTACTATATAAGAGACTATGGGGGAGAGCTGGCTTCTATATAAGAGACTATGTGGGGGGGCTGGCTACTATATAAGAGACTATGGGGAGGGCTGGCTACTATATATGAGACTATGGGGAGGGATGACTACTATATAAGGGACTATGGAGGAGGGCTGGCTACTATATAAGAGACTACAGGGGAGGGCTGGCTACTTTATAAGAGACTATGGGGGAGGGCTGGCTACTATATAAGAGGCTATGGGGGAGGGCTGGCTACTATATATGAGACTATGGGGAGGCATGACTACTATATAAGGGACTATGGAGGAGGGCTGGCTACTATATAAGAGACTATGGGGAGGGCTGGCTACTATATAAGAGACTATGGGGAGGGCTGGCTACTATATAAGAGGCTATGGGGGAGGGCTGGCTACTATATAAGAGACTACAGGGGAGGGCTGGCTACTTTATAAGAGACTATGGGGGAGGGCTGGCTACTATATAAGAGACTACAGGGGAGGGCTGGCTACTATAAAAGAGACTATGGGGGAGGGCTGGCTACTATATAAGAGACTACAGGGGAGGGCTGGCTACTATAAAAGAGACTATGGGGAAGGGCTGGCTACTATATGAGACTATTAGGGAGGGCTGGCTACTATATGGGACACGTGGGGGGGGGGCTGGCTACTATTTGGACACTATTGGGAGGGCTGGCTAACATGTGGGGCAATTTTGGTTGGGTTGGCTACTACATTGGGCAATATTGGGGGCGGGCTTTTACATTGATTGGCGTTTAATCATATCATAGCAATTTATCACGTCATTTATCTTAGTGCGCAGCGCTGGGAGACTCACACCACTGACAGTGCCAGGAACGCCGCATTCACGCTTCAATAATTATCATGGTTGGCTCACGACTTTGTCCAATTTTTTAATTTTGGCCCATTGTGTATTTGAGTTTGACACCACTGTACTAGATGTATGCCTATAAGGGAAGAACATGTGTATAGTGCAATAGACCTTATAGGCATTGTATACAGCTCTGAGCCTATATAGGAGCGTACGGGTGATGTATGGCACATACATCTATACATCACAGCATTACTTTCACTGCGTGCGGCGGGAGACTTCTCCGTCATTTGCATATATACACCACAATGGGTTATGGTCTGTGACCGAGGGAAATGGAAACAGCTCAGACTTTCTATATGGGGAGCGAGATGTTAGTTGTGGTTAAAGGTGTTGTGTATAGCGACCCATATAGAAGAGCAGGTGCACCATGTAACGTCAGGGCTAGGGATAGGATAACCGTGTAAATTATTACCGCGCTATTAGCAGAAGGTTGGTATTATATTACTGAGTAGCACTGTCGGTGCAACTATAAGCCAACCCCCCCTAAACCATCATGGGGGCGCCAATAGATAGAATGCGAGATGTCTCCCCAGTCAGTTGTCTTGATAGTCGGGATAAGTCACTTTTCTTGGTAAAGACAGCGGTAGCGGTGGTCCCACATAGAAGATGCAGGGACCCTCTATCCCTATCATACCCTAACCAGCATTAAAATGTCAGCCATACTACCCCTACTCGGAACATCAGAGTGCTCGCTCTAATACGGGCGACCCCTGCCCTGGTCCACCCCTCTGTGATAATCCCTACGCGTTCCCTACTTAGTGTGCAGGTCCCCCACCCTCTGATGCGTTTCTACCAGGTTACCGGGGTCCTGAAGGAGGTGAGGCCCACTACCAAGCAGCAAAAAATAGTAGGGGTGCAAATAAAGAGGCAGGGATGTAAAATAATACAAAACATAAGGGCCCCAGTGTGGTGTCCGTGCCCTATGGGGTAATACTGACAATCTGCCCCGCAGTGATGGTGGTGTCCGTGCCCTATGGGGTAATACTGACAATCTGCCCCGCAGCGATGGTGGTGTCCGTGCTCTATGGGGTAATACTGACAATCTGCCCCGCAGCGATGGTGGTGTCCGTGCTCTATGGGGTAATACTGACCACCTGCCCCGCAGCGATGGTGGTGTCCATGCTCTATGGGGTAATACTGACAATCTGCCCCGCAGTGATGGTGGTGTCCGTGCTCTATGGGGTAATACTGACAATCTGCCCCGCAGTGATGGTGGTGTCCGTGCCCTATGGGGTAATACTGACAATCTGCCCCGCAGCGATGGTGGTGTCCGTGCTCTATGGGGTAATACTGACCACCTGCCCCGCAGCGATGGTGGTGTCCATGCTCTATGGGGTAATACTGACAATCTGCCCCGCAGCGATGGTGGTGTCTGTGCCCTATGGGGTAATACTGACAATATGCCCTGCAGCGATGGTGGTGTCCGTGCCCTATGGGGTAATACTGACAATATGCCCTGCAGCGATGGTGGTGTCCGTGCCCTATGGGGTAATACTGACAATATGCCCTGCAGCGATGGTGGTGTCCGTGCTCTATGGGGTAATACTGACCACCCGCCCCGCAGCGATGGTGGTGTCCGTGCCCTATGGGGTAATACTGACAATCTGCCCCGCAGCGATGGTGGTGTCTGTGCCCTATGGGGTAATACTGACAATCTGCCCCGCAGCGATGGTGGTGGCCGTGCTCTATGGGGTAATACTGACAATCTGCCCCGCAGTGATGGTGGTGTCCGTGCCCTATGGGGTAATACTGACAATCTGCCCCGCAGCGATGGTGGTGTCCGTGCTCTATGGGGTAATACTGACCACCTGCCCCGCAGCGATGGTGGTGTCCGTGCTCTATGGGGTAATACTGACAATCTGCCCCGCAGCGATGGTGGTGTCTGTGCCCTATGGGGTAATACTGACAATATGCCCTGCAGCGATGGTGGTGTCCGTGCCCTATGGGGTAATACTGACAATATGCCCTGCAGCGATGGTGGTGTCCGTGCCCTATGGGGTAATACTGACAATATGCCCTGCAGCGATGGTGGTGTCCGTGCTCTATGGGGTAATACTGACCACCCGCCCCGCAGCGATGGTGGTGTCCGTGCCCTATGGGGTAATACTGACAATCTGCCCCGCAGCGATGGTGGTGTCTGTGCCCTATGGGGTAATACTGACAATCTGCCCCGCAGCGATGGTGGTGTCCGTGCTCTATGGGGTAATACTGACCACCCGCCCCGCAGCGATGGTGGTGTCCGTGCCCTATGGGGTAATACTGACAATCTGCCCCGCAGCGATGGTGGTGTCTGTGCCCTATGGGGTAATACTGACAATCTGCCCCGCAGCGATGGTGGTGTCCGTGCCCTATAGGGTAATACTGACCACCCGCCCCGCAGCGATGGCCCAGGGGCCGTAGGACACAGAATCCCCCATAGAGTGGGGCCCCGGGCTGCTCTTCTCCGCGTTGTGGGGTCCCCAGGATCGGAGCCCCAGGATTAGCCCCTCTCCGGTGGATAGATTGCCTCCTGTACACCTGTATACATATTGTTTACTGGGGAGACTGCAGGAATATAGGAGAACGTCTTGTCTTTTCTCTCATAGATCTCTGTAAGCTCTCCCTCCTGTGTGACAGGATCTGCACACTGACTGACTGACTCTCCTGGTAGCAGCTCTCCCTCCTGTGTGACAGGATCTGCACACTGACTGACTGACTCTCCTGGTGGCAGCTCTCCCTCCTGTGACAGGATCTGCACACTGACTGACTGACTCTCCTGGCAGCAGCTCTCCCTCCTGTGTGACAGGATCTGCACATTGACTGACTGACTCTCCTGGTGGCAGCTCTCCCTCCTGTGTGACAGGATCCGCACACTGACTGACTGACTCTCCTGGTAGCAGCTCTCCCTCCTGTGTGACAGGATCTGCACACTGACTGACTCTCCTGGTGGCAGCTCTCCCTTCTGTGTGACAGGATCTGCACACTGACTGACTGACTCTCCTGGTAGCAGCTCTCCCTCCTGTGTGACAGGATCTGCACACTGACTGACTCTCCTGGTAGCAGCTCTCCCTCCTGTGTGACAGGATCCGCACACTGACTGACTGACTCTCCTGGCAGCAGCTCTCCCTCCTGTGACAGGATCCGCACACTGACTGACTGACTCTCCTGGTAGCAGCTCTCCCTCCTGTGACAGGATCTGCACACTGACTGACTGACTCTCCTGGTGGCAGCTCTCCCTCCTGTGTGACAGGATCCGCACACTGACTGACTGACTCTCCTGGCAGCAGCTCTCCCTCCTGTGACAGGATCCGCACACTGACTGACTGACTCTCCTGGTAGCAGCTCTCCCTCCTGTGACAGGATCTGCACACTGACTGACTGACTCTCCTGGTGGCAGCTCTCCCTCCTGTGTGACAGGATCTGCACACTGACTGACTCTCCTGGTAGCAGCTCTCCCTCCTGTGACAGGATCTGCACACTGACTGACTGACTCTCCTGGCGGCAGCTCTCCCTCCTGTGACAGGATCTGCACACTGACTGACTGACTCTCCTGGTGGCAGCTCTCCCTCCTGTGACAGGATCTGCACACTGACTGACTGACTCTCCTGGTGGCAGCTCTCCCTCCTGTGTGACAGGATCTGCACACTGACTGACTGACTCTCCTGGCAGCAGCTCTCCCTCCTGTGTGACAGGATCTGCACACTGACTGACTGACTCTCCTGGCAGCATGAGGCAGGACTATGACTGAAGAGAAGGGATACGAGGGTAGTCACGTGATTGCCGCCCGCCATTACTACCATAACAAGCCTCCCCGGTCACCATGACTACAGCCCGAGCTCCACACGTGCTCTCCCAGTGGCCCCGCCCCTCCGCTGTCCCGCTCGCTCATTGGCTGTGCGCGCGCCGCCCACTTCCGGTCGGTGACGTTTCTCGCCGCTGAAGGCTTTTCCCGCCAGCCGGTGGTCCCGCGTTGCTGAGGCGGTGGGCTGAGCGGCGCCATCACCATGTCCAAGCAGAGCACCCTGTTCAGCTTCTTCACCAAGTCTCCTCCCGCCGTCAGCAGGAAGGCCGCCATCTCCTCGTCCCCCACCGAGGCCGACCTGCCCTCTGCCACCGGCAAGAAGTCCTGCTCCTATCCCAAAGAGTCAGCGGGGGCCCCGAAGCATGGAAACAAGACCCCCAGAGCCTCCACCCCGAGGTAACGCTCCTGAGTGGCGGGCTCTTGGCGCTGTTCACACCATGCGTCATCCATGCGGTTTTCGGAGAACAAGTAGCAGCAGATCCCGTGGGAGGGGGCGCAGTGATGCATTGTATGACGGCCCCGGGGCATGCTGGGACTTGTAGTGATCTGAAGGGGGGAGCTGCATGTGGGCTTAGTAAACTCTCTGATCCTGGGAAAGCTGGGTGGGGGGGGGGGAGAGAGAGAGAGGGGTGGGTGACTGGGGGGGAGAGAGAGAGAGGGGGTGACTGGGGGGGGGAGAGAGAGAGAGAGGGGGGGTGACTGGGGGGGGGGGAGAGAGAGAGAGGGGGGGTGACTGGGGGGGGGGAGAGAGAGGGGGGGTGACTGGGGGGGAGAGAGGGGGGGGGGTGACTGGGGGGGAGAGAGAGGGGGGGGGGGGTGACTGGGGGGGGAGAGAGAGGGGGGGGGGGGTGACGGGGGGGAGAGAGAGGGGGGGGGGGGGTGACTGGGGGGGGAGAGAGAGAGGGGGGGGGGGTGACTGGGGGGGAGAGAGAGGGGGGGGGGGTGACGGGGGGGGAGAGAGAGGGGGGGGGGTGACTGGGGGGGAGAGAGAGGGGGGGGGGTGACGGGGGGGGAGAGAGAGGGGGGGGGGGTGACTGGGGGGGGAGAGAGAGGGGGGGGGGGGTGACTGGGGGGGGAGAGAGAGGGGGGGGGGTGACTGGGGGGAGAGAGAGGGGGGGGGGTGACTGGGGGGGGAGAGAGAGGGGGGGGGGGTGACGGGGGGGGAGAGAGAGGGGGGGGGGTGACTGGGGGGGGAGAGAGAGGGGGGGGGGAGAGAGAGGGGGGGGGGGTGACTGGGGGGGGAGAGAGAGGGGGGGGGTGACTGGGGGGGAGAGAGAGGGGGGGGGGTGACTGGGGGGGGGAGAGAGAGGGGGGGGGTGACGGGGGGGAGAGAGAGGGGGGGGGGTGACTGGGGGGGGAGAGAGAGGGGGGGGGGAGAGAGAGGGGGGGGGGTGACTGGGGGGGGAGAGAGAGGGGGGGGGGTGACTGGGGGGGGAGAGAGAGGGGGGGGGGTGACTGGGGGGGGAGAGAGAGGGGGGGGGTGACTGGGGGGGGAGAGAGGGAGGGGGGGTGACTGGGGGGGGGGAGAGAGGGGGGGTGACTGGGGGGGGGGGAGAGAGGGGGGGTGGACTGGGGGGGGGGGAGAGGGGGGGGGTGACGGGGGGGGGAGAGAGGGGGGGTGACTGGGGGGGGGGGAGAGAGGGGGGGTGACTGGGGGGGGGGTGACTGGGGGGGGGAGAGGGAGGGGGGGTGACTGGGGGGGGGAGAGAGGGGGGGTGACTGGGGGGGGAGGGAGGGGGGGTGACTGGGGGGGGAGAGGGAGGGGGGGTGACTGGGGGGGGGAGAGAGGGGGGGTGACTGGGGGGGGGAGAGAGGGGGGGTGACTGGGGGGGGAGGGAGGGGGGGTGACTGGGGGGGGGAGAGAGGGGGGGTGACTGGGGGGGGAGAGAGGGGGGGTGACTGGGGGGGGGTGACTGGGGGGGGGAGAGAGGGGGGGTGACTGGGGGGGGGAGAGAGGGGGGGGTGACTGGGGGGGGGGAGAGAGAGGTGGGGGGGGTGACTGGGGGGGGGGAGAGAGAGGTGGGTGGGTGACTGTGGGGGGGGGTGACGCGGGGGGAGAGAGACGGGTGATGGGGAGAGAGGCGGGTGACTGCGGGGGGGGGGGAGAGGCGGGTGACTGCGGGGGGGGGGGGGAGAGGTGGGTGACTGCGGGGGGGGGGGGGAGAGGTGGGTGACTGCGGGGGGGGGGGGGAGAGGTGGGTGACTGCGGGGGGGGGGGGGAGAGGTGGGTGACTGCGGGGGAAAGAGCAGGATGAAAAACTCCAGCGCTCTTCTTTCCCTTTTATCATTGTTAGTAGAAGCCAGAAGCTTAGTCCCAGGTCTGAGTGCGGAGAGTCCTACTGATCTGTACATAGAGCAGGGAGAAGAGTGTGTCTGGCGCTTCATGCTGCATTATCCATCACTAAAGAAGCCACTTCCTGCATTGTATCGGATCAGGCAGCGTGTATCGGATCAGGCAGCGTGTATCGGATCAGGCAGCGTGCTGTGAAGCGCTCGGTCCCAGGCTTCTCCCGGCTTGTAGACGATGCAGATGTCCTCGGCTCGCTGATCCCTGCAGCCGCCATAGCAGATCACCGGGGTTACATCTTATGCCTTTCCAGGTGATGTGCTTAGGAAAGTTGGGTAAAATATAAAACTAAGGATTTTTTAGGTGAGACCCTGAGGCCGCCCTGGACCCATGTGACCTAATGGTGGTCGCAATGGGACCTTCTCCATGGAGGGTTATGGGGAGGGGCGGCAGCGGTACGGGTGACTGCTCAGGCCTGTCCATAGTGATCAGCACGGCCGGATGGCTGAGGTTACATGGCCGCCCTATGCAGGGGGATGTGCAGGAAGTTACAGCGGGATCATCAGGGGGATGTGCAGGAAGTTACAGCGGGATCATCAGGGGATGTGCAGGAAGTTACAGCGGGATCATCAGGGGGATGTGCAGGAAGTTACAGCGGGATCATCAGGGGGATGTGCAGGAAGTTACAGCGGGATCATCAGGGGGATGTGCAGGAAGTTACAGCGGGATCATCAGGGGGATGTGCAGGAAGTTACAGCGGGATCATCAGGGGGATGTGCAGGAAGTTACAGCGGATCATCAGGGGGATGTGCAGGAAGTTACAGCGGGATCATCAGGGGGATGTGCAGGAAGTTACAGCGGATCATCAGGGGGATGTGCAGGAAGTTACAGCGGGATCATCAGGGGGATGTGCAGGAAGTTACAGCGGGATCATCAGGGGATGTGCAGGAAGTTACAGCGGGATCATCAGGGGGATGTGCAGGAAGTTACAGCGGGATCATCAGGGGGATGTGCAGGAAGTTACAGCGGGATCATCAGGGGGAAGAGCTGGATCAGGTTGTTTTTATTCAGTTTAAGACTACGTAAAATAACGGCCGTTTTCAACGGCCGTTATTTTGAGGCCAAAGCAACAGCCGTAGAATTACTATCGTACGGGCTAGTCGTGAAACTACGACCGTTGTTTAATTTTGATTCCTAGCATGATTATAAACGGGATGAAACGGGTCATTTACTTTAAATACTGCGCCCAGCCCGAGAAACCACTCAGAAAATTTTTTACATCAAAACCAAGTTCGGCAGATATAAGTTTTACGTTCGCGGCCGCATTGAAATCCACGGCCGTTGTTGCAGTATTACCGGCCGGAAATGAGATGTTCATTTTACACGGGGCCGTATAAACAACGGCAGTTATCTGATACGTAGTGTGAATATAACGGCCGTAGTTACATTGCATTGCAGTCATTATAGGAAACCTTAAAAACGGCCATGGTTTTGCGGCGCGGACAACGGCCGTTATTTTACGTAGTGTAAACATAGCCGAAAAATAATAATCAGTGACAGTCTCAGACTTCTATATTGTATGTACAGACGGGATTGAGACTCCATCGTTCCTGGAAGGATTAGCGGGCTCTTGTGTAGTAGCTTGTGCCCTGCGGCCCCTTGTGGTGATGGTCCCAGAGCCCCCATGATTATGTGGTGGCTCCTTTATTCCTCCAGGATAGACGCCCCCTTAGATGCTGCAGCGTTCCTGCTCTGTACTTACATTGTTTCTCTTCCAGTGTGGACTGTGACTTCACTCCGGGAGATCTTGTCTGGGCCAAGATGCCGGGTCACCCGTGGTGGCCGTCCTTAGTGTACGACCATCCCAGAGAAGAGACGCATCTCAGAGGAAAAGGGAAGTCTCTCCATGTCCATGTGCAGTTTTTTGATGACCCCCCGAGCAGAGGATGGGTGGGAGCAAAGTATATAAAGACTTATTCAGGTATGTGCCGAGCTCTGAGTGTCACACCTGGTGAACGGCCTGATCCTGTCTTATCTGTATATTGGGGCCATCTTATATTGTAATCCCACCTGTGTTGGATGGAGAGCGGCCGAAGCGGAGGCGCACGGGCCGTCCCATTGGAACAGACGTCGATATTACGGCCCTTAGACTTCGATCTTTCCAGTGCTTAGGACTGATGTGTAATTCTCAGTTGTCCCTTCTTGGTGTTCAGGTTCGGGAGGCTCCGAATCCCAGAAGGGCGGCACCTTCTTCAGCACCAGACTGGAGATCGGAAGAGCAATGAAAATGGCAGATGAAGCGATGAAGACCGACAAAGAAAAGAGACTGTCTCTGGCGGTGTGCACCGAGCCTTCTGACTCTGAGGAGGAGATGGAGGTGAGTGTAAGGGGGTCTCATTCTGTATGGGAGACCTTGCTGATAACAATGTGTAGGATCCCTGGTGAATTGGCTCAGATTAGATGCAGGTTCTCTACAGCCATGTGTGTTCTCCCTCAGCGGAGATGTGGAGTGTTTGAGCCCTTCCCATACTGTCACATAGTACAAGGTCACTCATGGTAAGTGACAGCAGCCTGTCAGACATGGACAAGTGCTGCCCTGAGACTTGTGGTCGTGCAGAATAAAGCTGCCCCGCTCCAATCCCAGTCATTGTCAGTGATTGTGGTTGCACAGGAATCCAGCAGGTTTGGGTGTCTGCCTGCTGTCACGGTAAGCCGCGGGACACAACCGCACTCGCTTTCATTAGATACCGTGTAGCCGCCGCGCGCCCTTCAGTTTCATGTTCTCTCCGTAGTTCTGTCCTTACTGACAGGCAGAAAACCAGGCAATACAGCAGTGTTAGCTGATCACACGGTCGTCCTCCCTAGGACATGTCAATTCTAATGCATCTATTGTATAACTAATGTTTTTATGTTGAACAGATTTTTTTCTATTTATATTATACAATAATCCTGGGATCTTGCAGTTCTCAACCTAAAACTAAGCTGAGACTTCCTGTTTGTGGTAATAAGAGGAGGCTGCAGTAAAGTGATCTGTACAGCATTGCAGCGTCATGTGACACCAGTAGATAGAGGAGACAATAGCAGCTCCCTGTGGAATGACCTCTTCACAGGTCACAGAGCGCGCTCAGTAATGTCTCACATTCATCTCCAGGGGGCAGAGTCTTGTCTATTGTTCTCTATGTCCATAAAGCATGTCAGTGAATGCTGTGAGGAACAGCCCAGGCAAGATGGACGCCCCTATAGCAATGTACAGAAAGCGACCTAATACATTTCAGAAAATAGAAACAGATTAGAATAAAGAAGTTTTAGTATCTGAATCAGTAACAGAAAATGTAGGTGTCACATCCCCTTTAACTCCGCTATCAATCAGTAAAATGTTAATTTGTGTTGCAGATTTACACCATTAAAATCAATGATAAAATCTGCAGCAAACTGGCATGGTGACTCGGATTCTGCTGTGATAAATCCCTCTATTGAACTTCTTATTTTTAATTCTAAAAGGTCCTGTTACTCCATGCAGGGATGTCAGCGGGCACTGATCAGTGAGATCAGCAATCGTTCCCAATCCCCTTTAGAAGATGTGATCAGTCTCGCTGCCTGGCTCTATGAACACGCTAACATCTGTGCGACAATTTAAATGATATCAGTCACCCGTCCCGTTTACACAGGAAGACGCGCAGTTGATAGCGATAAATCTTGAAGCAGCGCAGAAGATGCTCACAGCCGAGGATCAAGCGATTTTCTTCTCCTGTTTCTAGTAACATCCCTTACCAATAATCGGATTGTGTAAAAGGGGCTTAACCCCTTAAGGTCAAAGCCAATTTTTGTTTTTGCGCTTTTGCTTATTCCATTTTAAGTTTAAAAAGTCAACAGCGCTTGCATTTTTTCACCTAGAGACGTATATGAGCGCTTATTTTTTGCGAAACCAATTGTACTTTGCAATGACCAGCATTATTTTTCCATAACATATGCTGCGAAACCGGAAAAAAATAATTTGCGCTGTCAAATTGAAAAAAAACGAATTTGTTTTGATTTCGGGGAGTTTTGCATTTACGCCGTCCGTCCTATGGTAAAACTGACTTGTTATGCATGTTCCTCAAGTCGTTACGATTACTATGATATATAACATGTATAACTTATATTGTATCTGATGGCCGGTAAAAAATTCAAACCGTTGTTAACAAATATATGTCACTTAAAATCGCTCCATTCCCGGCTTATAGCACTTTTATCCTTTGGTCTATGGGGCTGTGCGAGGTGTCATTTTTTGCGCCATGATGCGTTCTTTCTATCGGTACCTTGATTGCGCATATACGACTTTTTGATCACTTTTTATTACATTTTTTCTGGATTTGATGCGACCAAAAATGCGCAAATTTGCACTTTGGAATTTTTTTGCGCTGACGCCGTTTACCGTGCGAGATCAGGAATGTGATTAATAGTTCGGGCGATTACGTGTGCGGTGATACTAAATATGTTTATTTATTTATTAATTTATATTTATAAAATGGGAAAAGGGGGGTGATTTGGACTTTTATTAGGGGAGGGGATTTTTTATTAATAAACACTTTTTTACTTTTTTTTTTTAACATGGACTAGAAGCCCCCCTGGGGGGCTTGTATATACACATCAAAGATCCATCAGATCGGTCATAGATTACTATGGCCTGCTGCAGGCCATAGCAATCTATTGCCGAGCCGGGATCAGCGTCATTCCGACGCTGAGGCCCGGCACGTGCAGAAAAACGGATCTCCCCCCCGCGATCGCATCGCGGGGGGGAGATCCGACCCACTAGACACCAGGGATAGTGTGCATAAAGCACTTCAATGCAGCTGTCAGGTTTGACAGCTGCATTGAAGTTCTTAATTAGCCGGCGCAGCAACGGGACCCGCGCCAGCTAACAGAGGCACTGCCCGGCTGCACGTGTCAGCCGGGATCAGCGCCGTTCAGAGCGGGGTCCCGCCGGGACCCCGCTCTGATCACCCCCCGCGGCGCCATGACATATCAGATACGTCATGGGTCGCTAAGGGGTTAAAGGGAATCTGTAAGCTTTAGTTCAAGTTCCAAACTGCTGACACTGTTAGATGCTGTTAGGACAAGGGACACAGGGTACCTGCCATATATCTGTCTGTGCTCCCAGAGTATAAGGCTAATAGCTGCAAGCTGGGATGTCCCCTCTCTCCCCCACCCTGCATGATTGACACCTGGATGCTGAGCTCCAAGCAGGTTTAGGTATGAGAGAGGGACTTAGGCCTTAATCACACATCTGTAGTCTGCAGAACATAGGACTAATACATTTCACTGGCCCTGACTACGTCTGCCCATGGCCATGGTCCATGCCGCAAAAAAGACAGGTGCTAGTGCAGACCAACAATTGTGGCACGGATCACGGATCTTCTATGAACTGCAGATGCACATCCATAGTGAAGTCCACTGTTACGGATGTTTGAATGAGGCTTAAAGGGAATCTGTCAGGTCCCTACCAGGTGGGGTGGAGCTGATTTACAGGTTTGGCACTTGAGCTCCAATGAAAATACTGTAGCACTTTAGCACTTCATAAGCTTAGGATCGCCTCTGACTCTTACTATAGAATAAAAGCATGTTCTGGAAGCACAGATGGATATATGAAAGGGACCATGTGTCTCCTTGTCCTGACCGCATCTAACAAGTGTCAGCAGTTTGGAACGTGACTTGCAGCTGACTGATTCCTTGTAAGGGTAGATGCTCATTAACGATTGGATACATAAAAATCCATAAAAATGTTTGGTATAATAGCAGAAAGATAACACAGTGATAATGTGCGGTTACACTGCTGTACACAATCATTGCACTGATATGTAATGTATGCACCAGTATCTGGCTGCATCTATTATAACTGCACGTCCGAGCTGCTGAGCGCCAGGTCTCCCCACCGAATATGGAGGGACCTTCCCGTCATATCCCAATAGCATCATAGACTTGCATAGCCCTGAGTCTCTCACTGGAGATAGTGGAAAGCTCCATCTCATAGTTTATAATTGTTTACAGCGGAAAGAACAGAAAAGTGATCTGTACAGCATTGCAGCGTCATGTGACGCCAGTAGATTGAGGAGACAATAGCAGCTCCCGGTGGAATGACCTCTTCACAGGTCACAGAGCGTGCTCAGTAATGTCTCACATTCATCTCAAGGGGACTGTCTGTTGTCTATGTCCATGAGTCTTGCTGTAAAGCATGCCAGGCAATATGGCCGCCCCCATAACAATGTACAAAAAGTGAAAAAAAAAAGGCAGAAAATAGTTTTAGTATGGGACTCTAATCAGTAAGAAAATGTAGGTGATACTCTCCCTTTAAGGTATTATGAGCTCAAACTTACAACCTGATGTCTCTTTGTTTCATTACCCAGGTAGAAGAAAGTGTGGGAAGTGATGAACCAACTCCTGAGCGTAGAAATGGGAGGCCGGTACGTCAGGCCAGAAGTAGCGGAAAGGCCAAAAGGAGAAGGATTATGGTGGCGTCAGACAGTGAGGAGGGGTCCGAGGATGAGTTTAAGCCGGACGCTAAGGATTCTGCAAGCAGTGATGAGGACAGCAGCGGCATTGATGAGGCTGAGGTGTCTGCCCCCGACACCGAAGAAGACAGTCCGGTCAAGGTCCCCGTCAAACGCAAGAGAGGAAGCGCACCAAAGGCGCCTGCTAAGAAACTGCAGAATGATCTACCAGAAACTCCAAAGAGAGCAGTCGCTGTGTCCACAGAAGCCAAGCTAAAGCTGTCGTCCTTCTCTGCCCCAGAAGCCTTCGAGTCGCAGTCAAACACTGGAGGTGCCGGCGGCGTCTCTGTCTGGGATCACGATAAGTTAGAATGGCTTCAAGATGGGAGAAGGAAAGACGCAAAACGAAGGAGACAGAATGATGAAGATTATGACCCGGGAACGCTGTACGTTCCGGATGATTTCCTAAATAAATGCACGCCAGGCATGAGAAAATGGTGGCAGCTGAAATCTCAGCATTTTGACACCGTCATATTCTATAAGGTGGGAAAGTTTTATGAACTTTACCACATGGATGCGGTGATTGGGGTAAATGAGTTGGGCCTCATGTTCATGAAAGGCACGTGGGCTCACTCCGGCTTCCCAGAGATTGCATTCGGACGTTTCTCAGATGTTCTGGTTCAGAAGGGATATAAAGTCGCCAGGGTAGAGCAGACCGAAACGCCAGAGATGATGGAAACGCGCTGCAAGTCCATGTCCCACCCTACTAAGTTTGATAAGGTGGTGAGAAGAGAAATTTGCAGGATTATTACCAAAGGAACCCAGACCTACAGCGTGCTAGACGGGAACCCCTCCGAGAGTCACAGTAAATACCTGCTGTGTGTAAAGGAAAAAATGACCGATTCATCCGGTCAGCAGAGAATATACGGCGTCTGCTTTGTGGACACTTCTGTGGGAAAGTTCTTTGTGGGCCAGTTTCATGATGACCGCCATTGTTCTAGATTTAGGACCTTAGTTGCCCACTATCCCCCAGTACAGATTCTGTATGAGAAGAGTAACCCATCACTGGATACAAAGAAGGTTCTTAAAAGCTGTGTCTCCACTTCTATTCAAGAAGGGTTAAATCCTTCCTCCCAATTCTGGGATCCCTCAAAAACACTAAAGGTCTTGTCTGAAGAAGGATATTTTGTGAAAGACACTAAGGACCATGAGACCGGCCCCCTGCCCCCAGTTCTGAAAGCCATGACGTCAGACAGTGACTCCTTAGCGCTTACCCCGGGTGAGAAACATGAGCTCGCTCTCTCTGCGCTCGGAGCCTGTATCTTCTATCTTAAGAAATGTCTCATCGATCAAGAACTGCTCTCTATGGCAAATTTCGAAGAGTACGTTCCTGTTGATCTCAACATTGAGAGAGCCCAAACAGTAACCAGTTTTTTTGCTAAAACAAGCCAACGAATGGTTCTCGATGGCGTTACACTAACTAACCTAGAGATTCTGCAGAATGGAACAAACGGGTCTATGGAGGGGACGCTGCTGGAGAAGATGGACACCTGTTTCACTCCTTTCGGCAAACGTCTCTTGAAGCAATGGCTCTGTGCTCCGCTGTGCAACCCGTTCTCCATCAATGACCGACTTAATGCAGTTGAAGATCTCATGGCTATTCCGGGCAAAGTGGCTGAGGTTGGAGAACTGCTGAAAAAACTTCCAGATCTGGAAAGACTACTGAGCAAAATTCATAGTATTGGCTCACCGCTGAAAAGCCAAAACCACCCAGACAGCAGAGCGGTCATGTACGAGGAGACCACCTACAGCAAGAAGAAGATAGCAGACTTCCTTTCTGCCCTGGAAGGCTTTAAGGTCATGCGGGAAGTCATAATGATCATGGGAGACGCTATCGATGACTTCAAATCCAATATTCTCAAGCAGGTGGTCGGTCTGAAAGACAAAAACTCCAAAGGACGCTTTCCTGACCTGTCCACGGAGTTAAAGCGTTGGGATACATCATTCGACCACGAGAAAGCCAGAAAAACGGGTGTGATCACCCCTAAAGCCGGCTTTGATCCGGACTATGATGAAGCTCTCAGAGACATTAAGACGGCTGAACAGAGTCTGAACGACTACTTGGAGAAGCAACGTAAGAGACTGGGGTGCAAGAGTATTGTTTATTGGGGGACCGCAAAGAACCGCTACCAGATGGAAATCCCAGAGAGCGTCACAGAACGCAACTTACCCGAGGAGTACGAGCTAAAGTCTACAAAGAAGGGCTTCAAGCGTTATTGGACAAAAGCCATAGAGAACATGTTTGGTGACCTGGTAAATGCAGAAGAGCGCAGAGATGCCGCCCTTAAGGACTGTATGAGGAGACTCTTCTATAACTTTGATAAAAACTACAAAGAGTGGCAAACAGCGGTGGAGTGCTTTGCTGTATTGGGTAGGTACCTGGCTATGGTCTGTCTTCTAGCTATGATACGGGGCTGTACGTGCAGGAGGGTTGTAGCTGTATGACTGATACATGCCGTACATCTACATCACAGACGCACATCATGCCGTATCGGTACACCCGCCCTGCTGTTATAACATAAGCAACTTGATTAATTCTGGAGCTGCAAAGACTTTATTCCTGATTTCTTCACAAAGTGCTGATGTGCGGCTGTAGATGGGGGCTCACGAAATATAGAGGACTGAAGTTCAGGTTCGGCCCTCCTTTCTCATAGTGGTTGTGTGGCCGTGGAATGTTAGCCGGACAAAGGTCGCCCTTGGCAATATTCTAATTGGGGAAACCATTTCTAATCTATATCCCTATAGCAGTTGTATGAATGCAGCGTTACCCTGTAATGTCGTGCCCTTTAGCTTTTGTGTAACAGCTGCAATGCCTCCCCTTTCTGCTGATCACTCGTGGTCCCTTGTTCCACAGATGTCCTTATATGCCTGGCGCAGTACAGCCGCGGAGGTGATGGACCAGTTTGCAGGCCTGACATCTTGTTGCCCGATGACAAAGCACCATTTCTGGAGCTCCGCGGATCTCGTCACCCCTGTATCACAAAAACCTTTTTTGGAGATGACTTCATCCCAAATGATATTGTGATCGGCTGCAAGGACGAGGATGATGATGAGGGCAGTACTGCCCACTGTGTGCTGGTCACCGGTCCAAACATGGGTGGCAAGTCAACTCTGCTGAGACAGGTGAGCTGTGTGTTAGGGTACTATTACATAGGCCGATGGGGGCCCAATTATAACTAGATCTGCTAGATCGGCGCTAGTTTACTGGGCCTATTACACGGCCCGATCGTTTAACAAAGGCTGCACTGACATCGTTACCTATGTCCTTGCAGCCCTGGCTTAAACTGTATACATCACCTGTCCGTGCTCCAGGGCTCCTCTTGCGCTCTGCTTCTTCCCGGGTTCCATGCGCTGCAGCTTCACCGCAGCCTGTCTGAGCTGACAGGCCGCTCAGCCAATCACTGTCCACAGCAGTCCTGGCCAGTGATTGGCTGTGCGGCCGGGAAGAAGCAGAGCGCAGGAGGAGCCCTGGAGCATGGACAGGTGATGTATACAGTTTGCAACTCGTCAGCCGCCGGCCACACATCGCTGTTACAGGTAGCGATGCGCGGTCGATGCCCAACTATTATAGGCCCAAACCTAAATCTGCGATGATCGTTGTCATCGGCTGAACGTAGTGTCTATTACACAGAACGATAATCGTCCGCTTCGGGCCGATGCGGCCGTTTATCGTTCTGTGTAATAGGGCCCTTACTTTAATAGCCCATCTAGGTCTCTTGAGACGTCCTTCAATTGTGACAAGTATAACCTATTGTGACAAGTATAACCTATCTGAGAGAGTGCACAATGCAAGAGTTTAAAGGGGACCGGTCACCCAGACAATGCTATGTAATCTGTAGACATCATGTTATAGAGCAGGAGGAGCTGAGCGGATTGATATATCTTTGTGGGAAAAGATTCAGTATAACTTGTAACATGTATTTTGAAATCTCTGCTCATTCTGTGGTAAGGAGTCCAGTGGGCGGAGTCACTCAATGGACTGAACTCCTTAGCGGAAAAAGATCAGAGATTTCTATCAAATTACAAGTTATACTGAGTCTTTTCCCATAATGATACACAGTGGTACCTTGGGTTAGGAGCATAATTCGCTCCAGGACGGCTCTTGTAATCCAAATCCACTCTTAATGCAAAGCAAATTTTCCCATAAGAAATTATTGAAATGCAGTAAAATGGTTCCACCAAAAATGATTTTTTTTTTTTTTTTCTGAATAACATGTTAAAGTGACACTGTCACCCCTTTTTGCATTCTGACTTCTCTACACAGGTGTAAAGGGTAAATTTAGCATTTTTCATACCTTATTTCATATCATACGTCATGGTATAGCAATCAGCATGTGGTATATAATGTATAGTAACTGTATAACCCTGATAACACTGCAGAAGCTGGATATGTGATATATAAGTTACTGTACAGTATAGCAATCAGCATGTGGTATATAATGTATAGTAACTGTATAACCCTGATAACACTGCAGCTGGATATGTGATATATAAGTTACTGTACAGTATAGCAGCATGTGGTGTATAATGTATAGTAACTGTATAACCCTGGTAACACAGCAGCAGCTGGATATGTGATATATAAGTTACTGTACAGTATAGCAGCATGTGGTATATAATGTATAGTAACTGTATAACCCTGATAACACTGCAGCTGGATATGTGATATATAAGTTACTGTACAGTATAGCAATCAGCATGTGGTATATAATGTATAGTAACTGTATAACCCTGATAACACTGCAGCAGCTGGATATGTGATATATAAGTTACTGTACAGTATAGCAATCAGCATGTGGTATATAATGTATAGTAACTGTATAACCCTGATAACACTGCAGCAGCTGGATATGTGATATATGTTACTGTACAGTATAGCAATCAGCATGTGGTATATAATGTATAGTAACTGTATAACCCTGCAGCAGCTGGATATGTGATGTTACTGTACAGTATAGCAATCAGCATGTGTTGTAGATTCAGGATGGAGATGCAGACATCCATAATGCAGTAACGTAGTACAACAGGCTAGAATAGAGAAGCAGGGCTGCTGTCAGAGGTCTGTGTGGTCACATGACAGCAATGGGGAAGGGGGGGGTGTTCAGCATTGACCAATTTTGGAAGTGAGAATCAGAGCTGTGCAGAACAGTGACCGAAACCTTTCTATACAGCAGTGTGTATAGCTGAGTGTAAGTGCAGGGGGGTTGGGGGGTGTGCAGGCAAAACAACGCTGCATTTGCAATGTTCACATGAGGCACCTAACCCCTAAACTCTTGTGCACAATACAACTCTTCAAGCATTGTTTTGTCTTTCATTTGTTTTGTCTTTCATTACATCAGAAGACTTCTGACATGTTGGTGACCGAAGGGGCCGGAGTGCTTTACAGTGCGCGCTCTGCCCCTTCATCTCCATTGTCACTGGTAAAGTATCACTGGACGGAATTATAGTGGCGCCTTTGCTGGAATTTCCATAGACTCCATTATAATTCCGTCCACTGATACTTTACCAGTGAGAGTGAAGATGAAGGGACAGAGCGTACTGTAAATCACCCCGGTCCCTCTGTTCTAGTGATCAGCGAAGGTCTCCGCACCCGCACCCCCACCGATACAAACCTGACATGTTGCTATGACCTGGTAAGAAGTTACTGGTTTTATTAAATGATTTTCTGTACAAATCAGAGGGCGGCGCTTGTTGTTTCAGGCCGGTCTCCTGGTGGTCATGGCTCAGCTGGGATGTTATGTACCTGCAGAGCTGTGCAAGCTGACTCCTGTGGACAGAGTATTCACAAGACTGGGAGCATCAGACAGGATCATGGCAGGTAAGAGCTGTATACTACACGTGGGTGTTCTAGTATATAAGAGGCAGTCGGTGTCATGCACAGGCTCATGCTGTGGTTCATTGCGGAAGATTCTGACTCTAGAGATTGGATTGAAGGCCTGTCTGTCTTATAATCCCCTAGTAGGTTATTTGCTTTACCTGTAACCACCGTAAGATTAAAACCAAGGATTTCTTGCTTAAAATTGAAGTGTTAGATGCATGTAAACGTTTATTGCATTATTTTATATTTAGTTTAACCTCTTCATAGGCGAGAGCACCTTCTTTGTGGAACTGAGTGAAACATCAAGTATATTACAGCACGCGACTGAGCATTCCCTTGTGCTCCTGGATGAACTCGGTATGTTATAGACACAGATTTGTCTATCCAAGATGGTGCTGGCCAGGAAATGACCTTTCCCATCATACATCTGCCTGATTGGTCGGTTTGTGTACTCGCTCCCTTAGCTTTCTTTCCTGCCCACTGCTGTCATTACTATTGCACAGGAAACACAGGACTGTTTTTTTTTTCCACTGATTTTGCATCACATCACCCCAATATGTAATCCACCCCCGCCCTTCCCCCTTGCAGCAAACTGCTAAGAACAGGTAATTATTTTGAGTAATATATGGAGCTAAGGGTGGGCTGGTTAACAATGCAAAATGCAAAGAGACTTTGGGTGGAATAGCCCTTTAAGTTTTATCTGAGAGATGAGCCAGCCTGAGCGTGCAGCATTTGATTCTCATTGGATGCATCTGGAAGGCTGCCAGGAAAGCAGTGATACAGCTATAGGCTACAGCCATGTTTTCCAGGGCTGCGTCAAACTTCAGCCACCGGTCATCAAATGCCGCACGCTCAGGTTCACTCCTCTCTAATCAGATAGTAGAATCCCATAGAGAGTAAATGGACTGACTGCTGTCCATCATCATCATTGCTGGGGATCTCGGGAGTTGGACCTCCATCAATCTTTATGGTAAATGATGAAACATCTGGAGCAGCTTTACTGCTGTGGCTTCTCCTCTTTCTTGTGGAGGGTCTCCGGCCTGACATTTCTGATCTCCCTTTACTTCTAGGCAGGGGCACGGCTACATTTGATGGGACGGCTATAGCCAGTGCGGTGGTGAAAGAGCTCTCCGAAAGGATTCAGTGCCGTACCTTGTTCTCAACACATTACCATTCCCTGGTGGAGGATTACTCTCACACCACTGCTGTACGCCTGGGCCATATGGTAAGTTCTGACTGTCAGCTGGGGCAGATTGTACAACAGGGAACCTTCAGCTGTTCAAAAACGACATCATGCCTGGAGAGCCTAAGCTTTGGGTGTAGAGACATGATTGGAATTGTAGTTTTGCTGCAGTTTTCCCCATCACTTTAGTCTTTGTCCTAACTCTCATTGTTTCTTCTAGGCTTGTATGGTGGAGAATGAATGTGAGGATCCCAGCCAGGAAACGATCACTTTTCTTTACAAGTTTATTAAGGGTGCTTGCCCAAAAAGTTATGGATTCAATGCAGCAAGACTTGCCAACATTCCTGAAGATATTATTCAGATGGGTCACAAGAAAGCTCGGGAGTTTGAAAGAGTTTTACTGTCTGTAAAGATATTCAGGTAGGTGTACTCTGACTTTCATCCAATGTTGGGGACTTGTTGATGGGCTAGTGAGCAAGGCTAAGCATTCAGCTGGGAGAGGGGAGTATAGTCTCTTCCTTTTAACCCACCCCTATCAATGGTTTTAATTATTCTTGGACAATCCCTTTAAGCGGACACTATAGTATTTGATGGGAGGGTTTGCGCTGCCTCTTTACCATTAGTTGATGGTGTGTACGTTCAGCTGACCTGTCGGTACAATATGCTGACAGAACTGGTCTGTTCTATACAGTGCCAACTCTCACCTGAAGACATGGCTGATGGTGTATCTACATACATGATTATTGGAGAAATTTATGAAGCCAAAGCCAGGAATGGGTTTGAAGAGGGGCGGGGGGAATTTGTCTGACCTCTTTGGTTTAGTTTGTTCCTGGCTTTGGCTTCAAAAATCATAACAAGCATCCTCTTAGAAAGCCTGTCTTACTCTGATGCCTTTTACTAGGGAATAACATTGGTTTCAGGCGGCCAGGTGACGGATTCCCTTTAATACCAGTTTTTGGTACATAACAAATGTCTCACAACAGAAAGTAGTGGCGGTTTCCATAGATTTGTTGGAAATGCACAGGAGGAGCGTTGTGAAACCACTGACTGTCATACAGCGATATCACAGGTTTCTTGCGCTCCCGTCTTACAGACACTGTCAGGCCGTGTTCTCATGTGGCATATATCTGGGAGAATGTCGGTGCAGATTTGGCAACATTTTACAGAGACGCTCAAACTAAGTCATATAGCAACTGTATATACAACTACTGAGTTATAGGCACAGCGGGCGCTTATGTAGATGAGATTTTTCATGAAGGAAAACCACTGCCATGGACTTGCAGATTACATGTCAGTCTTCCTCACATACTGGGAGTGGACAGAACATGGCTTTGCCTGGATTGTCTTTTTTTGGGCTGTAAATAGTGCCAAGGAGGTGGAGCCTATCATTCCCACACATCAAGGTGCTGCTATATACCTGCCCCAGTACATAAACCAACAATGGCTCCCGCAGTATGGGGAGGGGGGTATCACTAGTGCACCAAATAGCGTGGATGTGTCAGATTGTAGCTTTTGTTCTATTTTAAAGGACTAAATCAGCAACAAATGGTAATTTTATAGGGTGTGGATGAAGTTTTCAATATCACATCCACTTTTCTGTACTGTACAGCAGTTTCATGTACCTGTTGCCCCCATTATTTTTCCCCTAATTGGTGCAGTTTCTGGATCTGTTAGGCTGTATGTACATGATCGGTGCTGGCTCTGAACCCCTGTACTGGACTGTCTCCCCGCACGGCCTGATGTATCAGTATTGTGCTGGCGGGGAAACCAACTCCACTGCAGTGTAGGGACAGCCGCAGAGATTCATAGTGTTTCCCTGCTCCCGGCATGAGACAGATATATCACGCTGTGCTGGGAAATGGTCTGGCATAAGGTGTTCCTGCTCCACGGAACGTGTGAATTCAGCCTTACAGAAGATGTCACCTTGTGCTTTGGCTGAGAGAAATGGTCAGGTACTTAGTCTAATTGTACTTGCTCCATCTTTAAAACTGGCTAGGTGATGTTTTAGGCCACTGTCCCTTTTTACCAAAGCTTTGCCTACTTGTTCAGCATTATACAATTTTCTTAAACACGCCATTTCATTCAATGGCAAACAGCACTACACTTCTGGTGCTGCACGCCTCCCGCTTTATGTGCGACCTCATTAGGCAGCGTCTCTCCAGCCATGTGCAGTCACTCCTGTCGTTGGAAGATTATGGCTGTGTCCATGCACAAGCTTTACTATAGTCTAACAGCGCTTGTGTGCAGGACTTACCCATAACTATCTGAACTCCCAGGGCAGAAGCAAATGCCCAACAACGGCCACACAAAGAAAATGGTTCTTTAATCAACTGGTCTGGCAAATTCTATTGAAAATAAATTATCTTCAAGTCTGTATCAGCTGCTGTATGTCCTGCAGGAAGTGGTGTATTCTTTCCAGTCTGATACTCTGCTGCCACCACCTCTGTCCATGTCAGAAACTCCCCATAGAAAACCTCTCCTGCTCTGGACAGTTCCTGACATGGACAGAGGTGGCAGCAGAGAGCACTGTGTCAGACTGGAGAGATTACATGACTTCCTGCAGGACATACAGCAGCTGATAAGTACTGGAAGACCCCTTTTAATCCTGCAGTTCTAGAGAGATGAAAATTTAAGCTCAGCATGGAATTAGCTATAGAATAAATCTTACATACACTGAATAGAGAAGATTATAGCTTTAATGTGATCACCATTTCTTGTGTAATGACACTTGTGCCTTATTTTCCCCTCCGCAGAGAACTATACGGGTTACTGGAGACAGAAACCTTGGACCATCAAGCAGTCAGGAAGCTCCTGGCGATGGTGTAATAACATATAAAGTACAACGGTGGATTTTGGTGTTTATTCACAAGGCTGGTTTTCACACATTATGATCTAATAAACTTTATTTTTTAAAAATGACCATATTTCCATTTTTCTTTCCTAGGAAATTAAACCCTTTTTTATTCATACCTACCCTCTACATAATGGTTATTGAATACTCCACAATATATTAAGTCTAGATGTTATGGTACATGCATACACTTTCAGGCTGTTTGATTACCCACTGTCACCAATACATATAAATGGGGAGAGAAACAAAAAATAAAAATAAAACAAAAAGCTATGAAACTTTATATATACTTGTCTCAGCTTCATAAAGCAGGAAATCTTTCAATTTCCAGCAGTGTACAAGTTCCAGGCTGTTCAAACAAAAAATGAACAGTAACATACAGGAGCGCTCGGAGGAGACTACGGTAACTTTATAAACCAAAGTCAACAGCCGCCACTTCCCGGGGAGCTTCAGAGACTCCTCACACAACTGTCCTCTGCTGGGGGAGATATGGAAACGGCTGCAGGGAAGATACGAGAGGAAAGGAAACAACATTCTAACTTTTTCAAAAGGATACCAGAAAAATTGCTGGATTAAGATTAGTGTTTTCCTCTTTCATAGAAAGAACATAGATACTGGGACATGAGTACAGTTTACAGCGATGCTATGGTGTGCTAACAAAACAGGACACTTTCAAGTACAATAAAGTTTGCTTGAAATTTAAAATAAAAAAAACTACATGAGATTAAAGCATTAAAATATCTCAATCTGAATACGTGTTAAAAAAAAATCAAAAAGAAATGCAGAAGTGCTAGCTCACATTTTACCATGTTACAAAAGCAATTGGTACCCATGTCCGTGTGTACGGCGGCAGCAGCGACGACGTCTGCTGCCGGTCTACAGAATAGGACTACTGCACATTAGGCAGCCCGCCTGCCGCGAGTAAAAACACCAGCAGGACATGGTCTCTATACAAAACAGTAGCTTCTCTCTTCACTTCTGTTCTTCTGAAAGTCTTTGAGTAATGCTTAAAAAAAATGCCCAGTTCTTCCTTATATCCTGAGTCAACATATTGCCTCGTCCAGCTCTGCTTCCTTTTTGGCAGGTTGAATATCATCACATCAACTGTTTTCCAGAAATGGGCAAATTTTTTTGTTTAGCTTTTTTTTTTTTATTTTTCCAAAAGAAAAAAAAAAAAAACTTTAAACAGTTATGTTAGAATGGCAGGACTTCCCCTTCTTAAGTTCAGTTGTGTTGCAAAGTATTAGATTCTATAGGAGGAGCAGAGTCATATAATGTATCTGTGTCGTGTGTGGGCTCTCCGGCTAATGTGCAAGGATTAGACAGTGTTCCGGCACCGCAGTCACAGAAGAACCTGACGGGGAAAGAGGAGAGCGGTCAGTGGGCGTCCATTACACCTCATGATATTCCACCAAGTGACAGCAACGTGCACTCACCTATCGTGTCTAATAAACTCTACATCATGGCCTTGATGACACTTCTTAATGCAGTTCACGCAGATGGCGTTGCGGTCTGTGGTGTTACAGGTGTGACATCTAAGAAGCAAGAAAAGTCCACAATAGTTTTATACTAAAGTCTGACAATAACCCAGACCCCATCATCATATTCACAGCGGTCTCCACATCGATTGTACAACCAGAATTATCAATATAAATGTCCCTCTTTGTTTGCAGGATCACCTGATGGCAGAATATCTTACAGCACCACCTCAGGGGATGTAAAGCATTACATGCTGCCTGGACTCTGCTGAGAATCTTCCAGATTGAGACACTTTATAGTGACCCCCCCAGGAGCTCAGAAACTATTAGTATAAAGACAGGTTCTATATTAGGCTCAGGCGGCAGCATGCATGTCTCCTCCCTCCTCTGCATGAGTGGTGTACAGAACTCCGTATAGCAGTCAGTGCTGGGAGAAGCCATGCATGCTGTAGCTCAGCCGCCTCCTTGCCATGATAAGAGTTGATCAAGCACCTTACAGTAAACTCATCTATAGACCATCACGTTTTGGGCTCTTGTATTATTAAAATGGGTTATCCAGGATTAGAAACACTTAACTAATTCTAAGAAAAAACAACAGTGCCACTCCTGGCCTCAGGTTGTTTGCTGTATTACCACTCAGCTCTATTAAAGGGGTTGGCCACCTTTTAGTAAAATAGGTCAGTACAAAGTATTAGTAAGTGTGCTCACTGTATATACTGACAGTAGCTCCCTGTGTACCTCATAGAGCTAAAATCAGACTCCCCTTCACCCGGCGGGGCAGCCCTGCTCTGTTTTGTTTCAGTCCACAAAATGGCTGACATGGAGGAGCATGTGACCAGGCCCTGTCCCCTGTGTCCTCCATAGACATATACAGGCTCAGTGGTGGACACTGGGGGCGGGGCCTGGTCACATGCTCCTCCATGTCAGCCATTTTGTGGACTAAAACACCACAGAGCCAGACAGCACAGCCTGGAGGAGGGGAGTCTGATATTAGCTCTATGAGGTACACAGGGAGCTACTGTCAGTATATACAGTGAGTACACAGGGAGCTACTGTCAGTATATACAGTGAGTACACAGGGAGCTACTGTCAGTATATACAGTGAGAACACTTACTAATACTGTACACTGAGCAATTTTACTATAAAGTGGCCAACCCCTTTAACTTCAACGGAACTAAGCTGCAAAGCCCAAACTGAGGACAGGAGTGGCGCTGTTTTTGGAAGAAAGCAGCTGTTCTTGTTATCCTAGATGAGGCTTTTGTTATTCGTGGCATCCTCAAAACAGATAGCGGAAGATGGAAAACATTTCCCAAATAAACTGCAACTAAAGAATTACAGGCCCCTAGCTGATTCATTACATTATCCATTACTAATCTGAATTTCTAGCAGATAATAGGCCTTAAAATACAAAAAGAAAAAAACACAACATGGCTGCTTCTAAGACAGATGAGGGCGATCTCTGCACAGCGGAAATTGTATTGTTCAATAATGAGAAAAGCGGGACGGTGACAAACATCCATTCTGTATAGAAGACAATAGCAGAATACGGTTCTATAACAGAATAGCCCAGCTCTACAGGAATCTGACCACCACTGATCCCCAAAAACTGAAAGTTACCTGTAAAAGTCATGCATGGGGTAGCTGGTGTAACTGGATATCTTATATAGACACTGGCCTCTATTGACTGCTTTCTCTATGGCATCTTGATTGTTCATTATTTTATTATCTGTAAGAAATACAAAGATAGGACGGGAATACTTCATGTTACTTCTCGCCTAATGCAGACAAGATATCGTGTAAGTGGCCAGAAATGTCGGGGTGAGACTATTTTATGCCAAATCTGGGACTTAAACCTGTCAAAATAAGCACAGGAATATTCTCCAAACTTCTCCTGTAGAATAGGTTTCTCTTTCATGTACAGTGAATGTCACTGCCCCACAAAGTTGCACAACTGACATTTTTACTATTTTATTTTGGCCCATGTATAAAATAAAAAATAAAAAAATTCTGGCCTCGTGACATTATAGGGTAATCTTATATCTGGGCTGAATAGGAATTCACTGGGTATATTATTTGGGAAAACCTGCAACCCCAAAACATATGTCCCTTTAGTGTCTGATGGGGACAGATGAAACTAGAGAAGAAATATCTAATGTCCACAAGATACAATTCTTATTTATATAGAAGGAAATAAAATAAAAACTTACATAAAAGTCCTGGTCACCTATTAGCCCCCCCTGAGGTACAACATAGTATAACCCAATAGTCATCAGTAATGAGTGTAAGGGCCCAAATGCCTCGCAGTAAGCACCGCTGCATCTGAGCTGCATCACCATATCGTTGCCTCCATAGGTTGTCACTGCCCCCCAAAAAAGCCCCCACTTTTGCCATATGTATTGCGTATCAGGGCCTATTAGGTCAGTACTGCAAAGTATCATATAGTATGCAAATCACATAGTATGACCAAAAAAAGGTAATTTCATTTGGCATTTTCCATATTGTGCAAAAATAGTGAAAAGGGAGGAAAACGCGACAGATGGATATAGAATATTGCTGCTTCTAAGTATCCTATAGATAACATGCTGCCATCCGGTTTCATCCCTTTATGATAAACTGAGAAGAGAACATAAAAACGTTGCGTCCGGACCCCCTTATCCATCCATCTGTACTCCAGCCTCCTCCCGCTCTCCGTACCAGACCCCAGGAGCGGCACATACCTTTCATAGTAACATTAACACCAGATGCCAGAAATAGCCCTCCAAATCGGTTGTTGAATATCTGATTGCCTTCTAGGGTGGCAGTCGCGTGGTTTGTAATCTCAATACCTGCAAACAGATAAGACAGGAAGGAAACTTAAATGGTTAATGTACTGACAGAACAATGAACATCTGGGCCAGCAGCTGCCAATAAGCTATTGTACTGTGTAACACACAGACCGTGTACCGTCTTAGCACAGAACATGGGCCACCCTCTACAGCAGCCTGTACTCTGTCTAATGCAGATGCAAGAAGTGGTGAAATAGTCTTGACTAGCTAGGCCGCCATCTTGTGTTCAGCAAATGTGAGCCAATGCTATAACAACGTTTCAATAAAGGGGATGATTTAAAGGGAAAGTGTCACCTAGATTTTGTTTACTGATGGGCTGCCAAATAACCCAGGCTGTTCTTAACAGCATTTAGTGACATGCTTTACAGCAAGACTCAGAAGACAATAGACAGACTCTGTCCCCTTGAGATAAATGTGAGACATTACTGAGCGCGCTCTGTGACCTGTGATGAGGTCATCCCACTGGAAGCTGCTATTGTCTCCTCCATCTACTGGTGTCACATGACGCTGCAATGCTGTACAGATCACTTTACTGCAGCCTCCTCTTATCACCACAGACACAACAGGAAGTCTCAGCTTAGTTTTAGCCCCAGTGGTGAGAATGAGAACTGCAGGATATCAGGATTATTTTATAATATAGATTAAAAAAAATGGGATATTAGAGAAAAGAAGAAAATCACCAAAAATCTGTAACATAAAACCATTATTTGTACAATTAATCATTTTCTGATGACACTGTCCCTTTAAGAATTGTTCTCACCAACATCATGGCTACTATGTACAAGATTCAATGATTATTCCAACCTGCAGCAAATCCATCGAATATCCTGTTTTTCCGCAGGACGGGGTGGCTGTTTGTACTGATGAGCACGCCGGCCTGAGCGTTCCTGAAGATGTCATTTTCTTCAAGTAAACCTGCCACACAAACCAACACAAGGTTATCATCATCTGCAGTTTGTAGGCGCTGACAGTAATAATATCTATTTTCTCTGCTGCACAGAGCGGAGCATAAATCTCCTCCACCACTAGGGGGCACAATAAAGAGAGAACGGCTGAACATAGCTGCTTTCTCTCTGATCAGCCTCTCTAGCACTGGCATGTATATCGCCTATGTGCACTACATGTTACCTCTGCCGCCATTAAATATACAGATGCCACCGTCTCTCCCATCGTGGATTTTGTTTCGTCGTAACGTCGGGTTGCTGTCTGTTTTGATCCAGACTCCGGCCATTGCATTGTCAAAGATCTCATTGTCCTCGATGAAGCCAAGCCCTGTGCAAAATGAGTTATGGTTAAGAACCACACAGAAACACCGCCAGCAACGGGCACAGCGACATCGGTGTAACTCACCAGAATTGTAGACAAGTATTCCACCGTTCTGACCCCCCCAGATCTTGTTGCGTCTAATTTTGGGGTTACTTCCAGTTCTAGACAATGAAGGATAATGAGGGTGAATTTAGCACTGTAATAGCGGTCTATACATTAGGAATAAGTCCACTCACCGCCACGGTCCGCTTACCGTATCTGAACGCCGGAATACATGTGGTTATAGATGTCGTTGTCTTCTAGTACTCCGTGACCATTGTCATAGAAGTAAACCCCGACCTACCAAACAAAGAAGAAACACAATTCAATTATATTTTTACAATACTCTTCTGTAGATATTCTGAACATTATATATAACTGCAGATAAAAGATGGCGCAGATGGCACAGGCTTCCCTCATTATCAATGCTGCAATGGAAAAACCAAAGCTGCCCCAAATGTTTATACATCAGGTCCGCCAGCGTCTGCAGAACATCGCATCAGTCCCGTGTACACAGGATTGTAGATTCCCCTCACTCCCCAGTGTTACACGTTGGCTTCCATGTGAACATGACCCAAGAGCATTGTGTGTGAGTTACCTAATGGAGATCTGACAGATGTCAATGAGCCCGTATACAGCGTACGCTCTTATAATACGGAAAGGATTTAGTGTAATTTCATGATAAATGGAAGAAGATACCAGCACAAAACCATGTAGGTCGGCTGAGTGTGTGGCAGAAAGTTCTCACTCCACATCGCAGCACTGCAGTCAAATCCTAAATACTGTAGAAGTGCTTTGTTATCTCTGCAATCTGCTCATTAGCTATAACTGACTGCCGCTCCTCCCCGGGTGCTGGGTAAAAAGCTGGATCCGATCCTGGAAAACCCCTCCCAGGACTGAATCCAGCTTTTTCCAGCACCTGGAGAGGAGCAGCATGAAGCGGCAGTCAGTTATAAGGCACCCGGGAAGGTGAGGAGCGGCAGTCAGTTATAAGGCGCCCGGGGAGAAGTGGCATGGAGCGCAGTCAATTATAAGGCGCCCGGGGAGGTGAGGAGCGGCAGTCAGTTATAAGGCGCCCGGGGAGAAGTGGCATGGACCGCAGTCAATTATAAGGCGCCCGGGGAGGAGCGGCAGTCCGTTATAAGGCGCCCAGGGAGGAGCGGCACAGAGCGGCAGTCCGTTATAAGGCGACCGGCGAGGAGCGGCACAGAGCGGCAGTCCGTTATAAGGCGACCGGGGAGGAGCGGCACAGAGCGGCAGTCCGTTATAAGGCGCCCGGGGAGGAGCGGCAGTCCGTTATAAGGCGCCCGGGGAGGAGCGGCAGTCCGTTATAAGGCGCCCGGGGAGGAGCGGCAGTCCGTTATAAGGCGCCCGGGGAGGAGCGGCAGTCCGTTATAAGGCGCCCGGGGAGGAGCGGCATGGAGCAGCAGTCAGTTATAAGGTGACCGGGGAGGAGCGGCATGGAGCAGCAGTCAGTTATAAGGCGACCGGGGAGGAGCGGCAGTCAGTTATAAGGCATCCGGGGAGGTGAGGAGCGGCAGTCAGTTATAAGGCGCCCGGGGAGGAGCGGCAGTCCGTTATAAGGCACCCGGGGAGGAGCGCCATGGAGCAGCAGTCAGTTATAAGGCGACCAGAGAGGAGCGGCACGAAGTGGCAGTCAGTTATAAGGCACCGGGGAGGAGCAGCACGGAGCGGCAGTCCGTTATAAGGCGCCCGGGGAGGAGCGGCATGGAGCAGCAGTCAGTAATAAGGCGACCGGGGAGGAGCGGCACGGAGTGGTAGTCAGTTATAAGGCGACCGGGGAGGAGTGGCACAGAGCGGCAGTCAGTTATAAGGCGCCCGGGGAGGAGCGGCAGTCCGTTATAAGGCGCCCGGGGAGGAGCGGCAGTCCGTTATAAGGCGCCCGGGGAGGAGCGGCATGGAGCAGCAGTCAGTTATAAGGCGACCGGGGAGGAGCGGCAGTCAGTTATAAGGCTCCTGGTGAGGAGTGGCACAGAGCGGCAGTCAGTTATAAGGCGCCCGAGGAGGAGCAGCAGTCAGTTATAAAGGTGCCCAGGGAGGAGCAGCAGTCAGTTTTAAGGTGCCCGGGGAGGAGCTGCACGGAGTGGCAGTCAGTTAGGAGGCAGCGGCTGATGAGCGGAGTGCAGAGATAACAAAAAACTTCTATTCCTTATTACTAAATTTGCTCTTTCATTAAGAGTCCAACAAAGCTGCAGTTAGGTCCAATGTACGGAAACTCGCCATCAGCTTTAATATAGATCTCTGTAATTCAAAGGGGAAAATCCACAACATTCCACCAGGTGTGGATTTAGTCACTGAGGTAGAGAGCGGGTTAGTAAGTACCTGTTTCCCGCTGTGTATTCGGTTCCTTCGTAGCACCGGAGTGCTTCCTGTTGTCACCCAAACGCCAGCCAATGTGTTGCTATAAACTTCATTTTCCTCAATTACCCCCTGCCCTTTTTCATGCTGTGGGAAAAAGATAGAATCATAAAACCCCATTCAGCTGTGACGCACTGAGCAGGATTAAACATTAGTACAGATTCAATAGGCCACAAGTTTCTGAACTAATTTTTTTTTTAGGTCGTCTAGTAGAGAAAGTGGCCCAAATATATCAATAGGTTTTTGTAACAGAATTCAGTATCACACACAACCTGAGGACAGGGGTGGCGCTGTGTTCTAACCCTGAGGTGTAGGGGTTGTGCACACTATCACTTCTCCATAGCGTTCCTGGGAATGTCTGTACTCACACTCAGATTACAGATTTATACCACACTCACCACATAAATGCCACCATGCTGACCATCATGGATTTTGTTGTGTCTGACAATAGGGCAGCTGTTTGTGCGGATCTGGATGCCCGCTAGAGCATTGCCTGTGGACGAAGACGGGACAGGTCAACAACAAGATGGTCACAAAATGCCAAACAGGTGAATGAGCAAAAAATAAATCAAAACCGTACCATAAATGTCATTTTCTTCAATAAGGCCTCTTCCATCACCAAATATATACACACCACCTTGGTTTCCATTAAAAATTGCATTTCCCCTGTAAAAAACAGGGATAAAAAAAACTCAGTATGGTATCGACAGCATAAAACGTACATGTGTAAGCACAACAACACAAGTAAATCAATGACGGGTATCAGATCTACAGCGAGGGCTACAGAGGGGGTTATTACAGTCTCCTGACGGCGAGGGAACATGACGGGGATATCTACATCCCGGGCTACAGAGGGGGTTATTACAGTCTCAGCACTGATGGCGAGGGAACATGATGTGTATCGGATCTACAGCGAGGGCTACAGAGGGGGTTATTACAGTCTCAGCACTGATGGCGAGGGAACATGACGGGGTTATCTACATCCCGGGCTACAGAGGGGGTTATTACAGTCTCCTGACTGCGAGGGAACATGACGGGGATATCTACATCCCGGACTACAGAGGGGGTTATTACAGTCTCAGCACTGATGGCGAGTGAACATGACAGGTATCGGACCTACATCCCGGGCTACAGAGGGGGTTATTACAGTCTACTGACGGTGGGTGAACATTGTGCAGCTTCATTTTGGAAAAGCCTTTTGATTTACTGTGTCTTGTGGTTGTTTACATGTAGAGTGTCCAGGGACGAGCGGTGTTCCCTACAGTCCTGAGTCCTGAGCAGCTGCTTACAGCTGTCATAATCGCTATGTATATGATGTGAGCTCTGCATATCTCTGTATCTCTCTATATCTCGGCTTCCATGTATTCTCCCTGATGCACAATCCGTCTCCTTCCCCCTCTGGCCAGCTGAAAGTTTCGTCCCACCTGGAAGGGCCGAAGGTCACGGATGTCTATAGCCAGACCCTCCCATCCTGCACAGGTGTATATTACACAGACCTGGATATACTCCTGCACAGGGAAGGTGTATATAACACAGACCTGGATACACTCCTGCACAGGGAAGGTGTATATAACACAGACCTGGATATACTCCTGCACAGGGAAGGTGTATATAACACAGACCTGGATATACTCCTGCACAGGGAAGGTGTATATAACACAGACCTGGATACACTCCTGCACAGGGAAGGTGTATACAACAGAGACCTGGATATACTCTTGCACAGGTGTATATAACACAGACCTGGATACACTCCTACACAGGTGTATACAACATAGACCTGGATATACTCCTGCACAGGGAAGGTGTATACAACATAGACCTGGATATACTCTTGCACAGGGAAGGTGTATACAACACAGACCTGGATATACTCCTGCATAGGTGTATACAACATAGACCTGGATATACTCCTGCACAGGGAAGGTGTATACAACATAGACCTGGATATACTCCTGCACAGGTAAGGTGTATACAACACAGACCTGGATATACTCCTGCACAGGTAAGGTGTATATAACAGACCTGGATATACTCTTGCACAGGGAAGGTGTATACAACACAGACTTTGATATAGTCCTGCACAGGGAAGGTGTATATAACAGACCTGGATATACTTACCGTATGGTTGGGTCACTATTTGAGGTAATCCAAACACCAGCAAAGTTGTTTGCATAGATTTTATTCTCCAGGAACTGCCCTCTCCCTTTTTCATGGACATAAATGCCTCCTGTTTGGCCGTGGTGGATTTCACATCTGACCACTGTGGGGTTGGCGTAGGCTTTCACCTCAAAGCCGGCTATTCGATTTCTATGTATGTTGCAGCTTTCAAAGTAGCCCTGTAATGATAATGTTATTTTTTCAGCATCAGAATCTTACAGCATTTACTCAACTTCCACCCAGAGAATGGTTTATTTAAGACATGTGCGTATGTCAGCATAGTACACGGGAACCCACTGGTCTGACCACTTATACATGGAATTACATGAAGTAACTGAATACAAAAATTTCCTTCTACAAGATTAAGCAATACCAATATGGCTGTCCTATAGGCGGCATCAGCAGAATACAGACGCCATTAATACTAACCACACTGTATGAATGACATGGTTACTATACTTGGCTGTATATTAGGCTGTCCCATCAAGCTGTTAACCCCCTTAAGCCACCATGACGTACCGGTATGTCATGGCGTCCCTGGGGGGGTACAGAGAGGGCTTATGTCATTACCCCTGTCTGTACCGCATCACTTCTGGTGACTGTGGCTTATAGCCAGCTATTCAGCGCAGTCCAATCGTCTATGATGGCTATTTAACCATTTATAAGCTGCTGTCAGTATTGACATTATGTTAAAATGACTTCATTGTTGGCCCAGGGTGGGAATTGGGTTCAGCAGTCTGTAGCAATCGAGTGCACAGAGGTGATCAATGCAAAACAGTATGTGTTATAATATTTTTAAAAAAAGAAAGAAAAGAAAAAAGCACATTTATTCCTTGAATCCTAAATATCTCTGTAACCAGATCCAAGTTTAGTCCAGCAACGTTGCACTGGGACAGGAGAGTTTCGGGTGTTGCAGCAGTACAATATGGCTGCCTGATACAGTAGAAGTGCTCCACAAGCACATTTTACATCTGTATTATGTATCCCAGCTCAACCACAGGTCTAAATACCCAAACTGACAGCATGGTAGATCATTAGATCTGCAGTCAGGCCAGGACATGAATGTTCCAATGTTACGGAAAACCAGACTAAGTGTGTACAAGCTGTGTGAGGAACAAGTATATTGTGAAAGTATAGTAACTGGTGGAACACAGGAGAAAGTCTAAGCAGCCAACACTAGAGGACGGGCTGATCTGATATATAATAATCTGGTCAAGCAGGGCCTCATTTTCTAGGGACTACTTGTGATTCACTTGCTCTAGTTTCACACCAAAGTGTATTTTTCTTTCATACACACAAACTGGGTTGTAAAACAGCACAGCTTATGCTAATCCATTATAAGGGTGTGCTCCCGGATAAATATTAGCTATATAGGAGTAGTTAATCCCACAATAACAAGGTAATAAAGAGTTTAAGCTGCAGAGACAGACATTTCTGGAACAGTAGCGAATATCCATTATACATAGGTGTGCAAACCAGTAATAACCTATAATGGGACCAAAGCAGAAACAACTTACCATGCCATGGTCAAACGTGAAGACGCCAACATCCCGGCCGTGATGGATATGGTTTCGCCTGATGATGGGATTGCCGTGATTTTTCACCCATATGCCAGCTAGAGCATTATTGGAGATCTCATTGTCCTCATAAATTCCCTTAAAAATTAATTAACAATTTGTAAGAAATCAGTAAAACAAATAGGAATAAGATTCTCTGAACCGTGGTTACCTCTGCATGGTCCGTGATGTACAGGCCGACATTTTCGCAGTCACTGATGTTACAGTGTTTTATGGTGGGACAGGCCCCCTGACCACTTACACAGACCGCTGAGCCAACTGCAACACAAGAGGAGGATAAAAGCAACAAGATCATTACCACTAACAATGACACCGATGCTGTTTCTTGGCATTGCCAGCAAAGATTTCAGCACAGGTTTCATATCAAAACCCTCAACAAGGCGCCATCCAATGTGAATTGGCTTCGCGTAAAATTACACACACACACACCGTATTTTTCGCTTTATAAGACGCGCTTTTTTTCCTCCTAAAGTGGGTGCCCCTCACTCCCGGCACCCGACCCCGTCACCAGAAAAACTGACATGAAGCAAGCGACCAACCTGTGCAAGTGCTGCGAATGATACAGTGATCGATGACCGGACTGCAATTCACCGTGATCTCTAAACAATGATGGGCGTTATGGTGCTGGGCAGATTTGTCATCAGGATTAAACTGTGCAGAGAAAGAAAAAATCATAAATTATAAAACATTCTATAAATAAATTGTATACTCTGACCTTAAAGGGTTATCCAGCAAAAATCTTTCTTTTTTTTTTTCAAAATCAACTGGTGTCAGCAAGTTATATAGATTTGTAATTTACTTCTATTAAAAAATCTCAGGTCTTCTCGTACTTATCAGCTGCTGTATGTTCTGCAGGAAATGTTTTATTTTCAATCTGACACTGTGCTCTCTGCTGCCACCTCTGGCCAAGAGCAGAAGAGGCTTTCATTATACCATGTACACATCTGGATAGAACCCCTCCATGTTCTGTAGCTGCTATATTCAGGAATGAACGTCCTACTCCCCACCCCCACCCCCACCCCCAATGTCTGCAACCAAAACCTATAAAATTTGACTTACAAATCAAAACACGACTTGTCTGAATGCCGCCATCCAGGCTGAGCAGTCACAGCATGGGCGGCCAGCTTTAGATGCAATACAATCTTTGTACAATTCGTGTCGTTTTGGGAAATTATAAAAGTATGATATCCCCATGAAGTTTCATTTAGTTTACCGCAGTTGTACAATCATATATCTATGCTACACTAGTAAGCATCACTGCAGCCACTAACCTCGTAGGCAGCCAAACCCTTGTACCTGACTTTGGGGGAATGTACAGTAGTTCACATGCGGTACTAGGTACCAGCATAGTCCAATACAATAAAAGGCCAAAATACGTTACATACGTAACACAAATGCAATGACTTCATTATGGGACAGCGCCATTCTGCTTTATAGGTTGTCCCCCTGTCAAAATCCGTCACATCACTTCCTGCCTATGACTTTAGAGTTTTGTCTCCTCACAGGGGTCTGAAGGAAAATGTAAAACAGTCTATATAAAAAAAAATATATATATATACACACACATATATCTTACCCTAATTGTCATATACCCAACATAAGCATCTTCTGAACCTTCCATGAAAACAAATGTGGAGTCTCTAGTGTTTTCAATGATCACCTTGTCAGCAACTTTTCCTGGGGCTGGAGACCAAAAAAAAAAAAGAAAGAAAAAAAAAAAAAAAGAGGGACTTTCATTAAAGAACAACTCCGGCAATTTTTTTTTTCTGGTAACACATTACAAAAGTTACATAGAACTCTTTATTGTGTTTTAATCACCTTTCTGGCCACGTTCCTTATAAACCCCCATACTTATCCGATCACTGTCGACCACAGGTTCTTCAGCCGGCGCCATCTTTTGTCAATGTCCCCCTAGTTAGGCCAGCCCCCCTCTACTACATCAACAGATGACTCACAGTTTGCTTAGCTCTGATTGGTCAAACAAGCCTTCAGCCATCTGACCCTCTCCAGCCAATAAAGTAACAGAGATTAAGACTTAGCCTGGAGCTCTGGGGGTCAGCGAACAGCGGGAATTTCAAACAGAGAATGAAGTAGGAAAACTATGATTGTGATGTTTTTTCGTTTTTAAATGAGCAACTGAGTTGTACTTTAACTCCTTCACTGGAAACAAAAGGGACAAAAGCGCTGAGTCTGTTATTCTCTGCTTGGCTCCACTTGGAAAGGTGAACGTGTGATGTAAAGATCTATAGAAAGACTCTCACGCCCGGCTCACGAGGAAGCTGCACAGAAAACAGGCACATTGCTACCACCCCTTCATTATGTGCCTGGTTCACATTACGATTGTGCCCTCCACGGCATGTAAATACTGGCAACCTGTCAAAAAGGGATGCCAATGCATACATGCACAGACAGGCCCCACTGACTTTAATGGCCCTACCATAGTCCACTAATGACTACATACAGATCAATTTCCAAACACATAGATAGATAGGAGATAGATAGATAGGAGATAGATAGATAGGAGATAGATAGATAGGAGATAGATAGATAGGAGATAGATAGATAGGAGATAGATAGATAGGAGATAGATAGGAGATAGATAGGAGATAGATAGGAGATAGATAGATAGGAGATAGATAGATAGGAGATAGATAGATAGATAGATAGATAGATAGATAGATAGGAGATAGATAGATAGATAGATGATAGATAGATAGAGGATAGATAGATACTGAGAAAAACACCTGAACACAGTCACTCGTTGACTACATATGAGACATTTAAGTCAAAAGGAGCCAACATGTAATTTCCCCGGAGAGAACCAACATGATGGGAAAGAGCGCTAATGGATCAATGGAGAGATTAGAAGTTTGTTAAAATAAGTATCTGATAATAAGAACTGACATGTTCCTCTGCACGGCCTGTTACGGAGACTTCCTCAGGAAAAATTGCATTTAAAAAATTAAAATGGATTTTTGGGCAAAACTGACCAATAAGCAATCTCCAGGCTACCTGATCAGTCACCGATAGACGTGGTGCCGGGACCTAGCAATGCAGTCAGTCTCAGGTCTCGGTGTAGTGGTGGCTGCAGCTCGGCTATACACTTGAACAGGATCTGAGCTACAGTTACAAGTCACCACCACTTCACAGTGACCAGAGACAAACTGTGCACAATGTAATGCAGGTGCTAGACTGATGGGAGCGCGGTGTCTGCACCGCCGCCAACCAGTGACTGGTGAGCTCGCCTATGGGCAGCTTGTCAGCTTTGCCCAGAGATATCCTTTGAACCTTGTAGAGGCACCATACAGTGGCACACGGTCCTTCCAGGCCACATATATCGGGGACTGTGTAAACAGATATGTAGTGGAATATAGAAAGAATATGTATACGTAGTATTGTCCCAAAAAAATAAATAATAAATCACCTGCACCGATCATGGTAATTGGAGACTCTATGTAGATCCATTCATCTGTGTAGATGCCAGAATGGACAAAAATGAGTCCATCAAAGTGAGCCTCCTGTACCCCACCTAACGCATCTTCAATCGTGTCGTAATACTAGGTAAAAAGAAACACAAAAACAAAACATATAATTACTTAACCACCATCCAAACACAACAGGTGTACATGCTCAGACAAATACTCACCAACATATTTTCCCTGCCTTTATATCTGGTTGGGTTGCTGTAAAAATGTTCTGCAAAACCTGGTTTAACATGTGCTCCTTTATACTGTAACAGAAATCCACACTTTAGTCATCCTAAAAAACCCAATACACATTTAGCAACATGTCCCTAATCCAAACTAATGTGATCTATAGGAGAGACCATCGATATCGGATGAGAGGTCAGGATCCCAGCGAGCGTCACCTCCTCTTTATACTTCACCAGGCACATATACTGCCATATATCTGGTAGTGGATGCCACTGGTACTGCAGTTTAATTCCACTGAATCTCAGAATATATACTGAGAATTAGATCTTTCTAATTCTGAATAAGTTCACACCTTTCAGACAGAGGAACCTGTTTTTCCCAAGATCAGCCCCTCCAGTACTCCAATACAATGTATAACATAGCCGTCCATCCATCCATCATATGAGACAGATGCAAACTGGGCAGTTTTATAAACTACTGGTGCAAGAAGGATTTTAGTAGTAAACAATGAACCCAGTCTACAAGTTTCTGTGTGTTAGGAAAGAGGTGAGGACTAATCCCAGCCTGTATACATACTGATTCCTATTGCTACGCAGGGAGAATGACGGCCACTAGGGGTCTTCCTCAATGAGGTAGATATAGATATGACACAGCTACAAAAGAATTAAAGGTGCAAACACTGCCACAGTCACACGGGATGGCGGCGTAGTCCTACCAGCTGCTGGAAGCTCTCCTTCCATGGGTTTGGATGCTCATATTCCTCAGGGTTAATCTGATAGAATTTTCCCGGTTCAGGGTGCATCATGGGGCGTGTATATTCAAACACTTCCATATATAAACGTTTCCTGCAAATAACACCGCTACATTAGTACAGGCCCAGACATCAGAGAAGATAAATCATGTCTGGTATAAAGGATTATGAGGTATAAAAAAAAAAATAGATTAATAATTCTACATCTTGGGAAACCAAGCCAACACAGCCAATGTCAGTGGGAGTACTTCATTAAAGAGGTCTCACAGGCTTAGAAAAACATGGCCGCTTTCTTCCAGAAACAGCGCCTCTCCTGTCCTCAGGCTGGGTGTGGTGTTGCAGCACAGTTGCTCTAAAGTGAATGGAGCCGAATTGTAATACCACACACAACCTGAGGACAGGGTTGGCGCTGTTTTAAAGGCCCTATTTCACCAACAGATCTGACGACAGATTATCTGCCAAAGATTTGAAGCCAAACCCAGGAGTGGATTTGAAAAGAGGAGAAATCCAGTCTTTCCTTTATGACCTGTTCTCTGTTTATAGTCCGTTCCTGGGTTTGGCTTCAAATCTTTGGCAGATAATCTGTCGTCAGATCTGTTGGTGGAATAGGGCCTTAAAAGAACGTAGTTGTGTTTTTCATAATCCTGGATAACCCCTTTAAAGGGGTAGTGCAGCGGTAGAGAATTATTCACAGAATAACACACATATACAACTTTGTAATGTATGTTATGTCTGTGAATGGCCCCCTTCTTCGTGTCCCACCACCCCCACCCGTGTACCCGGAAATGTGGAGCGCTATACATACCTGTCACGTGCCGACACCCGTCTCCGATCTTCAGTCAGTGACATCTTCTTCGGACGGACAGCGAACAGCGCCAACTGTCCCGAATGCCGGCCGCCCTCTGCAGCGTCACACGATGCTCAGCCGCGATTGGCTGAGCACAGTTATGGGGGCCATTCACAGACATAACATACATTATAAAGTTGTATGACTTTGTAATGTGTGTTATTCTGTGAATAATTCTTTACCGCCGCACTACCCCTTTAAGGCTTATTTCAGATTTTTGGGCCCTTTTTTTGTCTTCTAAAACACAATGAATTTCATGTTTTTTTTTCTGTTTTTACGGTACAGTTTAATTTAGACAGAGCAGGTTTTCTGGCACTTTTTCCCCAATAAGTCGATACAACAATCTCTAGTGCATGCTGCTTTATGAAAAAAATATTTTCCCCTTTTTTTAAGCAGTTTTGTTTGAAGCCATTAAAATCCGAGCCAAATCCACACTGTAGGATTCTGAATCCCACGCTTTACCGTAAAAGCAGCCGACGTTTACCCACCTCATCCAACACTAACCTGTTAGGGTTTACCGTGCTGAAGCAGAGGTCCTTAGCCAAACATACAGATCACTTACCCATGTATCATATAGGTGCAAAAGAAAGCATAGGCACAGTAAACACACATCCTGGTGGCAGCAAACAAACAAGACTAACACCTTACAAGCGACGGAAACACAGATGCACCATATACGCTGAATATTCAGCAATAAGCTCTAATGGTTACGCTCAGATTTTTCATTGTACTGTTTATTCTGGGTTCGGTTACCATTGAAAATTAAGGGTTTGAGGGATTTAGAAAAAAAACTTGTGACAGACAGTCACGTCAGACATTTTTAATTGCTCAGTCTTTAACCCTTTCACGACCTGGGGTCATTGATGCCTCAATGCCCATGTCGTTGTAGGATATCAGCTTATGGGATCATCAGAGTTTACATGGCTACCATCGGGGCTCTGCGATCACTTTGCAGAGCCCTGATGGACACCGGCAGAGAATTCTCCCTCTGTAGAAGGAGAATTCGCTCTCAGAAGCCCTATAGATGCTGTGGTCGTGCTGACCGCAGTATCTATAGGGTTAACTCTCAGCACCGGAGCAAGGCTCCTGCGTCTGTCATCCTGGATCTTAAATTAACGTCGCTGCAGAATCAGGCAAAGGCTGCAGCGACGTTAATTTACTGTGGGGCAGCGGGAGGGGGTTAGCTGATCCTCAAATATCACCAGAAGTGAACGGTAGGACGGATCTGGCGCTAACTGCGTTCTGCATCTGACTCCATAAATTCATAATGGAGCCTGCCCAGTGCAGCTGGTTGGAGATTGTGGCTGGACAGGAAGTGAAGTGCGTTCTGCGCGCTTGTCCTGGTCATATCTAGAAGTCAGTTTGGGCAGGAATACTCAGACCACAAGCAATGAAAACTTTTGGCATGTGAAATGTCTGCACTTTGCTCCCCTGTCTCATCCAAGAATGGAGGTGGAGATACATGTGACACACAATGGGTGGCACCGTTCCTGAAAAAACACAAAGGACTGTGGAACATTGTATGGGGGCCTCGGTATCTTTATACCATCATGAGATAAGGTGTGAGAATGGAAGATATTTCAGTTACGCTATCCTCCTCTATCAGACGGCTCGCTAGATATTGTTAGATCAATGTCACCACAGAGGCCGGACTTTACACAATCCAATGTACTAAGAATGGTGCGGCTGCAGATAGTAAGGAATTATAATAAATGCTTTGCGCCAGTTTTATCAGTTTCGCCCACTGGCTATAGAGAAACAGACAGACAGACACAGACAGACAGACACAGACACAGAGAGACAGACAGACAAATTCTCCATGTCTAGTTGCCAAGCTCTGCAGCTCTGAAGAGGAGCACAATCTCCCCAAATCTAACATCCTCCTACAGTAGTCTTCTGAGAGACGTTCCTGTTTGCACACCGCTCCTATCCATATAAGCAGCCATCATTCTGTTTCTTTACTTACCATAAAATAGGATCATTAGCAAGTTCACTAAAGCGCTTGCAGACACAGGCGGCTCTGCAGAGGTCCTGCTCCAGGAGGTAAGAGAAGATCTTCAATACCACCTCATCTGGCAGCTTTTCTTGAAGATACTGTTCTGCTGGCGCTGCTGCAGGGGAATAAACAAAAACCATGTCAGTACTTTACTCCACGTACAAGATACTAAGAAAGCCCAAAAGACACAAGTAGAAGAATATTACAGTTGCTGTGAACCAATCACATTGTTCTGTGTTTCAAAAACAAAAAGCTCTTTTTGAATGAATTGGTCTCAGTTCCCTTTTTTTTGGTAATATTTTTGTCCTCCCTCCCACACTGTGATCTTCAGACAAGCCTCCAATATACTGATCTCTGCCGCTTATCCCTACTGTCACAAAAGAGAGGGGGGAAGAGGGAGAGAAAGAGGGGGGGGGAGAGGGAGAGAGAGAGAGAGGGGGGAAAGGGAGAAGGGATAAGCAGCAGAGATCAGTGTATTGGAGGCTTGTCTGGAGATCGCACTGTGGAAGAGAGGACAATAATAGAAGGATGGCCAAAAGGCACAAACCACCACCACAGCACTCTTGGAAAATAAATTCAAGTGAACGTGTTTATTTTGCCCAGATACTGCGACGTTTCACTCTCTCACTGAGTCACTGCTTGAGAAAACTCAACTCTCAAAGCCAGAGAGTGAAACATCGAATATCTGGGCAAAATAAACACGTTCACTTGAATTAATTTTCCAAGTTGTGACCGGTCGCTGGGGCAGGTCATACTGGGTTCCGTCACAGTTCTGCACAGTCTGAGAGTCACATCTACCGATATTTACTTTCATACTAATTCACAGGTGTCTGGGATTTGTTGCACACACTTTTTTTTTTTTTTTTACTTGCAATACGAGCAAAAGATCTTTGCTATAAAAGCTTTATATAAACATATGAATGTACAGCTCCATGGGTATACAAAGCCACATTAGTGAACTCCTAGACTTAAAGGAGAAGTCCAGCAACATTTTTTATTAAAGTATTGTATTGCCCCCCAAAAGTTATACAAATCACCAATTTAGACTTATTACGGGAAATGCTTATAAATGGCTTTTCCCTGCACTTACTACAGCATCAAGGCTTCACTTCCTGGATAACACGGTGACGTCACTTCCTGGATAACATGGCGATGTCACTTCCTGGATAACATGGTGATGTCACTTCCTGGATAACATGGTGATGTCACTTCCTGGATAACATGGTGATGTCACTTCCTGGATAACATGGTGATGTCACTTCCTGGATAACATGGTGATGTCACTTCCTGGATAACATGGTGATGTCACTTCCTGGATAACACGGCGACGTCACGACTCCCAGAGCTGTGTGGGCTGTGGCTGCTGGAGAGGATGATGGCAGGGGGATGCTCAGTGTCCCTCCAGTGTCCTGTGTCCCTCAGCCATCATTCTCTCCAGCAGCCGCAGCCCGCACAGCTCTGGGAATCGTGACATCACCGTGTTATCCAGGAAGGGACATCACCGTGTTATCCAGGAAGGGATGTCCCCACATTATCCAGGAAGGGACATCCCCACGTTATCCAGGAAGTGACATTACCATGTTATCCAGGAAGTGACATCACCATGTTATCCAGGAAGTGACGTCCCCACGTTATCCAGGAAGTGACATCACCATGTTATCCAGGAAGTGAAGCTTTAATGCAGTAGTAAGTGCAGGGAAAAAGCCCTTTATAAGCATTACCCGTAATAAGTGTATATTGGTAGTTTGTATAACTTTTGGGGGCAATATTTTAATAAAAAATTTCGCTGGACTTTAAAGTGACACTTTCCCCCGCTTTTTTCTGACTTCTCTACACAGGTGTAAATTTTGCAGTTTTCATACCTTATATTATACGTCATGGTGTTTCTTCCAGTAAAAAGTGATCTTTTATCATCTGGGATTGGGATACCTGGGCGGGGCTTCACAGCCGAAGCCCCACTTAGCTCGCCCCCAGCGCCACTTAGCCACGACCCATGAAGTCATCGCAGTATTGGCCCCGCCCCCTCAGTGGCCATTGGATGGGCGGCCTAAAGGTCTATGTTGTGATGACGTCATGGTGGTGGCGCTTCGGCCGTGAAGCCCTGCCCAGGTATCCCAATCCCAGATGATAAAAGATCACTATTAACTGGAACAAGCACCATGATGTAGGATATAAAATAAGGTACGAAAACGGCTAAATTTACCCATTACACCTGTGTAGAGATGTTAAAATGCAAAAAGGGGGACAGTGTCACTTTCAAGGGGCCTTACGAGCCTCTGACCTGATACAAGGGATTTTCTGTCAGAAAGTACTGAGTGGATGTGTTCACATACTTCAACTGGTGCCAATTTAACCTATATAAATAAATAGCTACATGTGAAGATTTCCTAATGTCCTATCCGATTCTATATAACATAGTCCTAGAAGGAATAAACCTTAAGGAGAAGCACTATCACTGCGCCATAGAGGGAGCCGGACCTGACCAGCATCAATGTTCAGGTCATTTCCTGGGGTTTTATGTATTTCAGATAAGACACAAAATGCAGCAAGTGTTTAATCATTATATGAGGACACTGTCCTTTTAAATGGCTCAATTTCCCATATTTCTATCTATATCATAAAATAATCCTGATATCTTGCAGTTCTAATTCTCACCACTGGGGATAAAACTAAGCTGAGACTTCATGTTGTGTCTGTGGTGATAAGAGGAGGCTGCAGTAAAGTGATCTGTACAGCATTGCAGCATCATGTGACACCAGTAGATAGAGGAGACAATAGCAGCTCCCTGTGGAATTACCTCTTCACAGGTCACAGGGCACGCTCAGTAATGTCTCACATTCATCTAAAGGGGGCAGAGTGTGTCTATTGTAGTCTATGTCCATGAAGCTTGCTGTAAAGCATTTCACTAAATGCTGTTAACAGCAGCCTAGGCAATATGGCCACCCTCAATGTAAAAAAAGGGAAATAAAAAAAATTAGTCAGAAAATATAAACAAATTAAAATAAAAGAAGTTTTAGTATCTGACTCTAAACAGTAAAAGAAAAACTAAGTGACACATTCCCTTTAACCCCTTCCCGCATCAGTCAGTACATTTATGTCCTCATGCGGGAGACGGGGGTCGCATGGCGCTACAGTTTTGACAGCTGCATTTAAAAAGTATAATTAGAGGGTGATCGAAACACGCCGGCAAATTATACATTAAAATGCAGCTGTCAAAACTGACAGCTGCATTTAAATGTATTATATACCCCTTTCTGGTGTCTAGTGGAAGGATTGTATATATGCAAGTAAGGTACCAATAGAAAGTACGGATCATGGTGCAAAAAATGACACCTCACACAGCTCCATAGACCAACCAAAGGATAAAAGCGTTATTAGGCTGGGAATAGAGACATTTGAAACACACTTTTTTTTTTTTTAAGTTTTAATTTTTTAAAAGCGGTCAGATAAAATAAAAGTCACATCAATTACATATTGTCGTAATCGTACCGACTTGAGGAACATATATAACATGTAACTTTTACTATAGAATGAATGGCGTAAACACGAAAATCCCCAAAATGAAAACAAATTTCTTTTTTTTTTTTTTTTCCAATTTCACTGCACAATTTCTTTTTTCTGGTTTGGCAGCATAATTTTTGGAAAAATTACTATTACAAAGTACAATTAGTGGCACAAAAAATAAGGGCTCATGTGGGTCTCTAGGTGAAATAGATGCAAGCACTATGGCCTTTTAAACACGAGGGGAAAAACACGAAAAAATTTGCCTGGTCCTGAAGGGGGTTCCCAGCGCTACAAAAACATGGCCACTTTCTTCCAGAGACAGCACCTCTCTGGAAGTTTTGTTGCATTGAAGTGAATGGAGCTTAATTGCAAACCACACCTGACCTAGAGCAATAAGCGCTGCTGTCTCTGGAAGAAAGTGGCCGTGTTTCTGTAGCGCTGGAGTCCATTTTGACAGAATTCCAAAGTATATGTGCAACATCTTCATCATCAGCACCTACTCTAAAGAAATACAGAATCTAAACAAGTTAAAGAAAAAAAATCTATATATATCTATATCCTTGTGCAAAACCACACGCAGTTTACATACAGTGAATCGATGTGGTTTTACAATGATTTTTCATAGGGAAAGACTGGCACACTGCTGCAAGGTGTGCATGGAGTCTATTGTTTACAGCCAAATATTCATTACAGAGTCACAAAAAAAAAAAAAAAAATTTAGGCCGGCTGCAGAGTGAAGATGTGCAGCAAGATGGTAACCCGCACTGCACAAAACGTGCTCAGATCGATAGGTGCTTATATCCTACCATACAACAGCAATAGCGAAAAAGGATCTCACCATGGCGGAAGAGCTGCCCAGGATAGAAGGAAATAGATGCAATCTGTAACCATAAAGCAGCCTGACCTCAAGCGACCACGACAAGACATTTAAAGGGGCATCAAACCGAAGATTTATAACGCGTGTATAGTATATAGTATAAAGTATAGCGAGCTTAGATGCATCTTTATATCAGCTGTGTGAGTGATATAAAGACTGATACTCAGAGGTTGTACAGTCCTATCTGGTCACATACAGCACAGTACATGTATAACAGCACAAAGCTGGAAAACAAACCGGCAGCCATGGCTCCATGCTCAAACAGATGGGAATGAGAATATAAAGCCTCCTTACCAGGCAAGTCTTGGGATTTCCCAGATACTCTTGCACGTTTTGCTCTGTGGCCAAAGTTTTCAGTTGTCGACGTTGAAGCACCCTGGGAAAGAAATGGGAAAAGAGTATTAATATGATCCAATAAGTGACAATACCTGCAGCGAGGACGCGAGGCTACACAGCAAGACAACAGCCTCGGCCTATGGCAGCAAAGTCACATATCCCAGAAACTACCTAATAACTACATCAAGTCTTTCGCTTAAACAATTAAACATTTTTGATGTTTTGATCAAACTAAACTTTCTACATGATAAAATAAGGCCAGAATCCCAAAACCTCGAAATTACAGCCGTATTGTGGTATTTTACTGTCTGCGAAGAGTATTAAGGTGCCCACATCTGGTCATCAATTATCTACCCCTGTCCTCCCCATACACAGGCCACGGCAGAGCGTTCCTGTGTTCTCTATGGGAAGGGTTAAGACAGTCAGAAAGCTCTGGCTTTTCTCTCCAAGAAGAAAGTGGTTTGGTGATGATTTTTCATCACGTACACCTCCTATTTCCACTGACCTCATCTATCGGTGGTCAGTCAAGAGACCTCCCTACACCTTATACTGAAGGCCATAGCTGCGGCAAGGGCGGCCAACAAGATGGTGGCCTCTCTGCCTGTCAATCTTTCCCACGCTGACAAGCAGAGAGCAGTGACTAGTCACAGGTGACTCTCAGCCCAGATGACTAGTTGCCTTGCCTCTTCCAGCCTCATGCGATCCAATAAAAGTCGGCACACACAGCTGGTAGCCTCAGGGAGCCGAACAGTAGATCTATACTAGGAGTCATATCAGCACAATCGTATTGATGATTATGGTTACAGCCAAGGAACATAAATAGTAATAATGCCAGCAGTCCTGGATTCCATCCAAAAGCTTTATTTGACGATAAGGCAGCTGACACGTTCGGCCGGATGGTCTTACTCAAGGAAAACTCAAGATTCATCATCTCCGAAAATTAGGCTATTATATGAGAATTCTATTAGATTATTATAATTTTGTATAAAACCAAATGTAAAAAAAAAAAAAAAAAAAGCGTGCGGCAATGTGGCATGGAGGCAATCAGACTGGGGCACTGCCGGGGGGGTTATAGGAGCCCAGGTTGCTGTGATAGCCGCCTTCAGCCCGCCTGTATTGTTGGTTCTGGTATCTCATCTTTCACTATAGATTCTTTATGGGGTTATGCTCAGGTAAGTTTGCTGGCCAAGCGAGCCCAGCAATACTGTGGCTATTACAGGTGCAAGTCCTGCTCACAATTCCATCGCCATAAAGCGTGTGCGCAGAGGGAAGTATGAACAGCTGTAATATTTCCTGCTAGACAGCTGCACTGATAGAACCCAGTGGAGCTACCCCAGCATATGCCATGGCTCCCCGAACCATCATGGATTGTGGAAACTTCACACTAGACCTCAAACAGCTGGGGCCGGGGCCTCCCCGCTCTTCCTCCGGCGGCTGGGGCCTCCCCGCTCTTCCTCCGGCGGCTGGGGCCTCCCCGCTCTTCCTCCGGCGGCTGGGGCCTCCCCGCTCTTCCTCCGGCGGCTGGGGCCTCCCCGCTCTTCCTCCGGCGGCTGGGGCCGGGGCCTCCCCGCTCCGTCTGTGTGTGCGGCTCTTAAAGCAATGACTCCAGCTCAGCCCACTCTTGCCAGTCTCCCCTAAATTTTGAATGTCCTTTTCTTAACAATCCAATCAAGGCTGCAGTTCTCCGGGTTGTTTTTTCACCTTTTTGGCCACACTTTTTCCTTCCACTCACCTTTCCATTAACCTGCTGTGATGCATCACTCTGTGAGCAGTCGCTTCTATAGCCATGACCTTTTGGGGTCTGTCAGGTCAGTGGACACAATGAGTTTTGGTATTTTCGGTTAATTATTCAAATTTTCTGGGATAATGAATTTGGGGGTTTTCTTGTCTGTAACCATAATTATCAACATTACCAGAATGAAACACCAGAAAAAGGTCACTCTGTTTGTAATCTGTGTATAATTACTTATACACACACACACATATATATTTATAGATGACTTTTAAACGGAATTACAGGGAAAAAAAAACCTGATTATATTCAAATTTTTTTGAGATGCTCTTGTACATATACACAGTATATATTCTCCCACTGACTTAGGCTATATCCACACGTCTGTAAAATCTGTCCACCACTGCAAAGAGACTACTGACCCAACCACACGAACATGTTGTGGGGCTGTGATCTAAGCTGCATAAATAACTATCAGGTCCTAGTACAGACCCACAATTGCAGCACGGATCACCATTCACCAGAGAACGGGTCAGTGTATTGTGCACGGCTACAGAGGCACATCCACTGTGCTGACCGTAGTTACAGAGAACTCCACACATAGGCCCTGAGGTTTGGAGCATACTACACACTTCTGTAGGTTTAACATATATTTGTAACATGGGCTTAGTGTTTAGTCCTAATCAATATAGGACCCTACACTACATGAGAGAAGCCAACTACTGAAAATTATTTTATTAATTTAAGGCATGAGTCTCCGAATTGCGGCCCTCCAGCTGTTGCAAAACTACATTTCCCATCATGCCTGGACAGCGAAATCCAAAGCTTTAGCTGTCCAGGCATCATGGGAGTTGTAGTTTTGCAACAGCTGGAGGGCCGCAGTTTGGAGACCCATGATTTAAGGTTATTACTCAACAAGGTCAATGTCACAATAATCAAGGATAATCTAACCCACTCCGAGCCCAGCCCAGCATCACTGACTGACAAGCATCATCATCACCACCTCCACCCAGGCATTCCAGAGCGGCCATCATCCTCCTACCACAGGTGCTCAATCTCCTCAATGGAAAGTGGCCATTCTGGAACACTAACGCACAATGCTGATATTTTGCATATTCTATGGAAAAATTTGTCAAGGAAGGGAAACAAATAAAATATAATGGCTACAAGTAAAGTGTTCGATCCCAGGAGGGCTCAACAAAATCTAAAGCAAAAAACTGTCAAGTATCTGCAAACTTTATAAACTTTTTACTTGCAATTCAACTGGGAGAGTGAGTGAAGAAGCAGAATTCTGTTTTAAAGGAAAGTCATCACCGGGGCTTTCCCCAGCACCTTCCGTCTGCCCCCCCCCCCCCCCCCCCCCCCCAGGGTTAGGCTGCTGACTATTGTGGGGGCACATAGTTCTGTAGTCCTGTCTACGACTGCTGATCCACAGCGGTGGGACTTTTTTTGGATGGATATAACACACTCCCCTCCATGTGGATGGGTATAACACACTCCCCTCCATGTGGATGGGTATAACACACTCCCCTCCATGTGGATGGGTATAACACACTCCCCTCCATGTGGATGGGTATAACACACTCCCCTCCATGTGGATGGGTATAACACACTCCCCTCCATGTGGATGGGTATAACACACTCCCCTCCATGTGGATGGGTATAACACTCCCCTCCATGTGGATGGGTATAACACACTCCACGTCATGTGGATGGGTATAACACACTCCCCGTCATGTGGATGGGTATAACACACTCCCCGTCATGTGGATGGGTATAACACACTCCCCGTCATGTGGATGGGTATAACACTCCCCTCCATGTGGATGGGTATAACACACTCCCCTTCATGTGGATGGGTCTAACGATTCTCCAATCACCACAAAAATCTCCTAACATGTAAAGTGAGAATTTAACATACATAACTTACCCTATTCCTGCTGTGCTGATCCCTGGTCACGGCCCTATTACACGGCCCCATCATAAAGTGTAACCGAGTGAAGATCTGCTAGATTGGCGCTCATTTACTGAGCAATTACACGGGCCGACTATTGGGCAGCAAGGAGCTTCTGGTCCAGTCTCTGCACTTACTGTCTTGGCCAGTGATTGGCTGAGCGGGCTGTAAGTGCAATGACTGGACCAGAAGGGAACAGGGAAATACAAAAGTATCAGTTTATAAGTTTATGCTACAAACATCAGCTGTCAGACTTGCACAGCTATTACACGTAGCAATGCGTGCCCATCGGCCAATGATTTTAGGTCCTGGCCTTTAGGTCATTGGCTGATCGTTGTATTAATTACAGTGAGCGATAATTGGCCCGATTCAGCTGATTATCGCTCCGTATAATGAGGCCCTTAAATTGTCTAAAGCACAGCTTTCCATTTTTGGTCCAGAGTCACATCTCGTGGTTCACCAAGTTGCATGCAGCCATTCCTCGGTGGCTCCACAATTACATAAGGAAAGTCAGACCCTTGTAGGATGGAGTCACACACAGATTTTGGTTGCAGTTTATGAGGGACATCGTCATAATGTTTTGTGTGTGTGTAAAAGACAGACGTGGATTTAAAGGAATGGGAAAGGAATGACATCTAGTGAAGATTCCAGTATATTGCTCCCCTCCCAGAACTGTCTCATGACATGAATGTTGAACATCTAGAGTTATACCCGAAAAACTATTAAGAAGTGAGGAACAACATACGGCTGCACTTTCACTGTAACTCACAAGTACACATAAATGTCTGGCTCATTTCCATACCTCCATACTGTTTTTAGTTGGACAAGCTGTTCTTTTAGGGACGAGAGTTTTTCTGCGAAGTTGATATGGACTATTCTGTGCACCAGGACCTGATTCTTCTGCAACCATGTCTGCAGGCACTTCATCTGAAACAAAGACAAACCGTGTGTTATTACATGCAAAAAGGATATACATATACACTGTACAACATCCACGGAGCCAGATAAACACAGCACAACTATGCCGGCTATGTCTGTCAGTGATGGGCAGAAGGTGTCCTACCAAGGTCTAATGAAAAATCCCAGCCCAATGGCTCACTTTACAAGCAGGATCCGCTCCGACTACAGAACAGGGAACTGAGGGGAGAACAAAGGTCCTGCTGCTTCCCTGTCTGTCAGCAATGCTTCTGACAGCCCATAGTCCCTGAATGCTGCAGGCGCCTGTATAGTACTCGGCTATAACAGAGCAGGTGAAAGCATAGGAAGAAGCCTTTAACCTAAAGCTTGTAAGGACGCTTTCACACCAGCAGATTTTGTGGCCATGTTACATCTGTTTGCAGATTGAGGGTACGTGCACACAATGGAATAGGGATGGAATGTCGCAACCCGCCAAGCATTCCACAGCTCACACCCGCTCGCGGACTGTGGCGGGCTTGCATGTCTCTGCCCATGTCAGACTCCATTCTATGCACGGGCGGATTCCGTCGTCCGTCCAAAGAATGACCACTTTTTTTGTCACCATTCCATAGTGTGCACGTACCCTAATACAGTGCCAATCTATACTGCGTGATGTACATAAGCAGCATAGGCTACTTCTATTTGGTGGATGTCTATGGAGCTGGATTAGAATATGGAAGCACACATACAATACTGATGGATATACAATACTATATCCCCTTTTTGTTGATCAGGTGAGGGTGTGTCCACTGAAATGAGCAAACATGCCAGAAGTTCAGCTTCACATGAACCCGAACAATGGGCATTAGCCTCCTGCTGCCTGGGGACGGTGGATGGAGCCCGAGGACGGCCAACATAGACCTGTCCGCTCAGCTCTGATGATTTCCCCGCCACCCTCACAGCGACAGGGAAGATCCTTCATTTTAAGAACTTATAGACGCTGCTGGACGCCTCTGCTCATGTCGAAAACCATAACTGATTGGGTCAAGTCTGCTCTTTTAATTATTAAATCTGAAAGACTGTGCGCTCATGAATACACAATTTAGTGCCGCTTCACTTCTGAGTAGATAATAATCCGGGGAGTTACTGAGCTCTTGTCTCCGCCTCATAGCAAAGAGCAGCGTTACATGATGAAGTTCTGCCTCACTGCCAGCGCCACTAGGGGGAGCTCACAGGGCACCTATCTATGACGCTCACGTTACTGTATTCTATGTGGATTTGCATAGGTAAAATCCACAGCGAGTTACAGAACCATCCAGCCCGAGTCATCCACACGATGAAGATTCAATCTGTGTTGATTGCTGCGAGAATTATCCAAGGATTTGTTGAGGATCACCCTCACTATGTGGGGATGTAAGGGCTCGTTTACACAGATTTATCTGACAGATTTTTGAAGCCAAAGTCAGAAAAACTAAACAGGAAACAGGTCATTAAGAAAAGAATGAGATTTCTCCTCTTTTCAAGTCCATTAATGGCTTTGGCTTCAAAAATCTGTCAGATAACTCTAAACACACCATTAGAGAACATGCACACATGGTGTATTGTCTGCAGATTTAATAGGGAGGGAACCAATCAGCACAGTGCACTCCAAGAACGGCTGCACAGACCTCACAGCCGGGTCTCCAATGGTGTCAGGGGTTCCAGGCTCCATGGGCTTCATGTCCGGTTAACCCGCAAAGCACTGTGACAGGACAGAGAGCTGTGACTAGTCACGGCTCTCCCAGTCCTGCGCCCTGGATCAACATGCATGCCTGGAACCCCCAACACCACAAGGAGCCCCTGCTGTGAGGTCTGTGACAAACGTGCTGATTGGTTTGCATTAAACATATGAATTTATGCTACAGATAACGCTGCACATTTATTGAGCATTTTCCCCACCGAAAAGAAAGTCGAAACTGGTGGTGTGGATTTTGCTGCAGATCTGTGTTAAAATCTACATCTGGTTTATAAATACACAGACACCACAATGTCCAGCATGGTTAGTGCGGATTAGAATTGGATAAAGCTGCAGTATTTACTGCTGGCTGAATGTGAGGACAGGTGATACATTGTGTGAGGCTGGATGACGGGGTGTTCTATGGAGTACGGGTACAGACAAATGCATCCAACACCATACCCCCATGATGGGACACATCCGGATGGGTTTGGACACACACACTCGTCTTTTAAGTTTGTCACAAATCCTGAGGTTCCAGGTGATTCTGAGGGACGCAGTCTGTAATCTAACATAGAAATACTGACAGAGGAAGGAGCGGAGGAATAACACTGAGCAGTCAGGTCTCCACATTTACATATATCTAATAAAAACCTTCTACAAAATGGGATACAAGCAGGCGCACACCCTCGTGAACTCACATCACACCCAGGTGCAACACAACCTCCCACACTTTCCTAGAGCTTTTACGTCACTGACGGCTTCCATACATTGTCCTACCCTGAACTGCGTTACCTCACATCATCTTTACTGCAGCCGCAATCCACCAAAAACGCTGATGAAAAAAGAAATAAGATGTTCCCACCCGTACAACGCGGCAAATAAGCGGCTGTAGAGGTTGTGAATAAAGCAGAGCGCTCAGGAAGACGTCGGTACATAGAAAACAGGACAACAAAGGCGTCATAAGAGACGCAGAGCCTGAGAGACGGCCGCAGAATAGAGCCCATCACCATGCCAGCCAACTTATACACATCCCAAGATTCTCCAGTCTTCCCGTAATTATCAGCCGCTGTATGTCCTGCAGGAAGTGGTGTATTCTCTTTAGACTGACAGTGAGTTATTTTTTCCACAGGAGTACCCCTTTAAGTTAGGCAACACAGCAATTCTTCTGAACACATGCCAAACATCTACAATGATTGTTGGTATAATACGCCTTTAGGGTACGTTCACACGTAACAGATCTGCAGCGGATTTCTCGCTGCGGATCCCTGCCCTGTACACTCTATGGGTTACCTCTAAAAGGTATCAATCCTAAAATACTTTAATTACAAGTATTTACCACGATATACAAAATAAAACTATTATACTAATAAAAAAGGCTGCGTGCTGAATAGATCGGTGTATTACTGACATCATTCAGCTCAGCCGTTTTCCTAATATGCAGAAGAATAGGATTCTTGCCACACCCCTCCCCCGCCCTCCAGCTGCAGATAATGGAGAGGACAAATGCTACGTTTACACAGAGCGATAATTCGCCCGATCATACGATTAACAATTTCGAAGTAACAATTTTTTTTTTTTTATAACGATCAGCGTTTAGATGGAACGATATATCGTACAGAAAATTCGTTTTGCGATCGCTTAAGCCTATCTCGCACATAGGTAAAATCAGTGGACGACTGTTTACACGGAACGATCGGCAAATTTTTTGCGAACAATCAACGACGATTTATTAACATGTTCAAAGATCAAAATGAACGATTTTTAGCTAATCGCTTGATCGTTCACTGCGTTTACACGGAACTATTATCGTTAAATGCGATCGTTATCGTGAAAATTCGCCCGATAATCGTTCCGTGTAAACGTAGCATTATGGTGCGTTTACACAGACAGATTTATCTGAAAGATCTTTGAAGCCAAAACCAGGAACAGACTATAAACAGGGATTAGGTTATAAAGCAAAGACTGGGATCTATCCTCTTTTCAAATCCATTCCTGGCTTTGGCTTCCAATATCTGTCAGATATATCTCTGTAAATGCACCCTTATTGTCCATGTTATTCAGGATCAGCTGCACAGAACAGTGTAAGTGATATATCATCCTGCTCAGCTTCTCCGTCACTAGTTTATGCTACCCTGAGATAGGACACCATAACCCTGCTGAGAGTCTCTGTAACTGATCATAATTATCTAGATTAAAGTGTCACTGTCGTGAAATTATTTTTGTTGCAGAAATCAATGGTCGAGGCGATTTAAGAAACTTGGTAATTGGGTTTATTAGCCGAAAAATGCATTTTTATCATGAAAAAGCAGTTTGAAGCTCTCCCCCGTCTTCATTGTTCTCCTATGGAGAGAGCTAAATAAAAAACAAACAGGACAACAAAGAGTTAATCTACAAATACCTCACCCCTTATCTCCTCTGACAGTCAGCACTGACCTCTCTGAACTCTGATTACAGCTGTCACCCAGCTCTGTGCCTGTAATCCTCTGTTATCTGCTTTCAGCTGTGGGCTAAAACCATCTCCCCCCTCCCCTCTCCCTAGAACAGACCGGGGACGTCTGATGCAACAAGTCACAATTTCCAGATTTTTGGCAGTGGATGGAAAAGAGGAGGGATGGGGGGGACCTGGGAAATGGCTTTTTAAATGCAGATAATGGCATATTCGGCTAATAAACCCAATTACAAAGTTTCTCAAAATCGCCTGGACTATTGATTTCTGCAAAAAAAACAAAAAAACACGACAATGACTCTTTAACCTCTTAAGGACATATGACGTACCCCTACGTCATATGTCCTCACTTGCACTTCAAAGAAGTGCCGCAATCCCGGGTGCCGCGAGTAGCCCGGGACCGCTGCTATTAGCGGGCACGGTCTGATCGCCGTGCCCGCTAATTAGCTAATCGGAGGCAACGTTTCCCTGGGGTCTAGTGGGGGAGATCGCTCCTCCGGGACCTTGTCCCGGAGGAGCGATCTCCGTTACTGATGCCGGCCGGGGACGCGTCCAAGATGGCGCCGTCCTCGGCTCGGCACTCGTTCGTTTTCGGCTGCAGCAGCCGAAAGCAAACGAGTGCCGATCTCATGGATCTCTGCAGCATATCTATGCTGCAGAGATCTCAATGAGAGATCACAGTGTATATACTAGAAGTCCCCCAGGGGGGCTTCTAGTATATGTGTAAAAAAAATAAATAAAGTGTTGTTAATAGTAAAAAGCCCCCTCCCCTAATAAAAGTCTGAATCACCCCCCTTTTCCCAGGTTTTAAATAAAAGTAAACAAATAAATAAATAAACATGTTTGCTATCGCCGCGTGCGTAATCGCCCGAACTATTAATTAATCACATTCCTGATCTCGTACAGTAAACGGCGTCAGCGCAAAAAAATCCCAAAGTGCAAAATTGTGCATTTTTGGTCGCATCAAATCCAGAAAAAATGTAATAAAAAGCGATCAAAAAGACGTATATGGGCAATCAAGGTACCGATAGAAAGATCACATCATGGCGCAAAAAATGACACCTCGCACAGCCCCATAGACCAAAGGATAAAAGCGCTATAAGCCTGGGAATGGAGCGATTTCAAGGAACCTATATTGGTTAACAACGGTTTGAATTTTTTACAGGCCATCAGATACAATATAAGTTATACATGTTACATATCGTTTTAATCGTAACAACTTGAGGAACATGCATAACAAGTCAGTTTTACCCCAGGGCGAATGGCGTAAAAACACATTTCCCCCAAATAAAAGAAATGCGTTTTTTTTTTTCAATTTCACCACACTTTGAATTTTTTTCTGGTTTCGCAGTGTACTTTATGCAAAAATTCAGCCTGTAATTGCAAAGTACAATTAGTGACGCAAAAAATAAGGGGTCATGTGGGTTTCTAGGTGGAAAAATGCAAGTGCTATGACCTTTTAAACACAAGGAGGAAAAACCGAAAACGTAAAAACGAAAATGGGCCCCGTCCTTAAAGGGTTAAAGGTCTACCCAATAAATAATAGATCAATCGCTGTTGATGACGTTTCAAAGGTTATTACAGAGTCTTCTCCCATCATCTAATTATACCAACAAGTAAATCTATGTCTAGAGGAAAGGTGATTTGTACATCAATGTAGGTAGGGATTCTTTGCTGTAAGAGCAGTGGTCATGGAGAAGCCTTATAAGCCATGTTACTATGTTAGTAATATCTGTTAGGACAAGACTGGTGAGGCACATGCAGAAAAACTGGTGCATAAAATGTCAGTAAAATCCGTTCCATTCATAGGAAAGGGGATAATCCAGGTAAACGGGGCATAGGCAGAAATCTGTACAAACCTGCGGTGTATATATGTAACCATGCAAGAAAGGCCAGCAGGTATTTAGCAGGTACGCAATGACCTTGCCGAAGGAAACGTCCACTGGATACTCGGTTGTTAGAGAAGTGTAAACATATTGCAATGTTATGGGATATTACTAGGATATGATCGGTGCAGGCTGACCCCCTGAGACAGACGAGGTCCCTTCAGCCTCTGATGCAGTCATCCACCTGCTGTGCACACAACCAAACACAGTCCCATTCACTCAGATGTCTGGATGCTATGGCGGACTGCAGAGGAGGGGAAGCAAACCAAAGAGTAGTATAACATGTCCTGAATATGGAACCATCATGGACACATTCCTCTACATCTGCACCCCCACTGCTCAGCTTTTTAACTATTTTGGCAATATATATTGGAGAGGGGAGTCTGATTTTAGCTCTATGAGGTACACAGGGATCTGCTGTCAGTAAGTGCAGTGAGTACACCAACTAATACTGTAAATTGGGCAATTTTACTATAAAGTGGCCAACCCCTTTAAGTTTGACCATTAGTATGTCATTTCACTGCCCGACCCCCTTTGTTCTTGAAGAGGTAAGCTGCCACCAGACCAGTCTGGCGGCTGCTTACCCCTTCCCATAGAGAAAACAGGAATGTTAAGCCAAGGCTAGCATCGGTGTGTATGGGGAGGATCGGCTGAAAGTTATTGAAGGGGTACAGCCAAGTGTTGATGCCAGAGTGATGGAGGACTCAACAATTGCGTCGTCTGACAAAGGAATTTGCAGTTAATTTTGTAATCCAGAATAAAGATGGCCGCACACACTGGACTGAAAGAGATGGCTAACGGACCAAGCAGTGACAACTCTATGACTTATTCAGCCATTGATATATTGGTCAGTCATGGTCCCATACATGATCAGTAACATCACATGAAGAACCAATTGCCCCTCTGGGTACCAGAACCTTCTCTCATGGAGATCAGCCGTGGACTGCTGCGCTCAGACAATGTTCTATAATTGGTCGGCTAGCGCTTTTAGGGTGCAAACACACACACACACCGTATCGCAGCGTATTTTCTGCTGCGATACGCAACAGATACGCAGCAGATTAGATCTAAATAACTGAACACAGCATCACATCTGCACCATCAAATCTGCTGGGTATCTGCTGGGTATACGGTATGTGTGTTTGTACACCTTCTCATTGTTTATTTTTTTTCCCCAACTAATGACCCTTTAGTTGCTGTCGGCCATTCTTATCCACTGCAACATGCTTGGGAACCTTTAGGAGAGAACAAGAATATATATATACAGGCCCAAACGAATATATACATATATACAAGCCCAAACGTCACAACACAACAGACCTGACAGATCAGGAAAGATCCTCTAGGGGAAGCAGCAAGAATCGGCAGTGCTATGGAAACTTGTACGGTTTATATGACATATGACATGTCTGCCTGACGGGGAAGTGCGGATACTGATACCAGGGGAAGCGTCCCAGCATTGGACACTATAGCCAACAAATAGGAGGGCATGGGAAGAATCACGGCTGGGAGGAGGAGAGTCTGGGATCTATCGCAAGCCATCAAGTGTATGTCAAGGGGTCTGCATAATGCCCCTATTCCACAGGTCGTTTAGAGGAGCAAACGAGCGCTCTCAGGCTTCTAATGGACGTGTGAACAAAGCCAAAGCAGAGACAAAACTATCTCCATGCCTATAACCTCCTTATAAACATAAGCCGTCCGACAATCTGCTAAAACAGAGCAAAAATCCCCAGCAGGTCCAGCAAACTATACTGAGTGACAACCTGCACCCCGGACACAGCAGCTGAGAGGAGCTCTCCCCGCTCTGTCTACATTTAGGTTGTGTTCACACAGGGTATGTACAATGGCCGTTGTTTGGCGCTCAAAAACAGCCTTTGTAATGAGTGTCAGACAACGGCCGCAATCAATGCACAACCGGAAATAATTGACATGTCAATTATATCCACGGCCGTTGTTCAATACACTGTTTAATTGAAAGCAACGTCTGCTTTCATCATAAAGTATATGTTGTGTAAACATAGCCTTAATCAGAACATATAATGTAATAGAATGGAGTGAATAGAGTAGTGTAATAAACTTATAATGTAATAGTGAGTAGTATATAGTGTACTCACTATTACATTATAAGCTTATTACACTATATACTACTCACTATTACATTATAAGCTTATTACACTATACACTACTCACTATTACACTAGGCTTATTACGCTGTACATTACTCACTATTACATTATAGGCTTATTACACTATACACTACTCACTATTACATTATAAGCTTATTAGTGTATAGTGTAATAAGCCTATAATGTAATAGTGAGTAGTGTATAGTGTAATAAGCTTATAATGTAATAGTGAGTAGTGTACAGCGTAATAAGCTTATAATGTAATAGTGAGTAGTATATAGTGTACTCACTATTACATTATAAGCTTATTACACTATATACTACTCACTATTACATTATAAGCTTATTACACTATACACTACTCACTATTACATTATAGGCTTATTACGCTTTACACTACTCACTATTACATTATAGGCTTATTACACTATACACTACTCACTATTACATTATAAGCTTATTACACTATACACTACTCACTATTACACTAGGCTTATTACGCTGTACACTACTCACTATTACATTATAAGCTTATTACGCTATACACTACTCACTATTACACTAGGCTTATTACGCTGTACATTACTCACTATTACATTATAGGCTTATTACGCTGTACATTACTCACTTACACTATACACTACTCACTATTACATTATAAGCTTATTACACTATACATTACTCACTATTACATTATAAGCTTATTACACTATACATTACTCACTATTACATTATAAGCTTATTACACTATACACTACTCACTATTACATTATAAGCTTATTACACTATACACTACTCACTATTACATTATAAGCTTATTACACTATACATTACTCACTATTACACTAGGCTTATTACACTATACATTACTCACTATTACATTATAAGCTTATTACGCTGTAAACTACTCACTATTACATAAGCTTATTACACTATACATTACTCACTATTACATTATAAGCTTATTAGTGTACAGCGTAATAAGCCTATAATGTAATAGTGAGTAGTGTATAGTGTAATAAGCTTATAATGTAATAGTGAGTAATGTATAGTGTAATAAGCTTATAATGTAATAGTGAGTAATGTATAGTGTAATAAGCTTATAATGTAATAGTGAGTAATGTATAGTGTAATAAGCTTATAATGTAATAGTGAGTAGTATATAGTGTAAGTGAGTAATGTAAAGTGTAATAAGCCTATAATGTAATAGTGAGTAATGTACAGCGTAATAAGCCTAGTGTAATAGTGAGTAGTGTATAGTGTAATAAGCTTATAATGTAATAGTGAGTAGTGTATAGTGTAATAAGCCTAGTGTAATAGTGAGTAGTGTATAGTGTAATAAGCTTATAATGTAATAGTGAGTAGTGTACAGCGTAATAAGCCTATAATGTAATAGTGAGTAATGTACAGCGTAATAAGCCTAGTGTAATAGTGAGTAGTGTATAGCGTAATAAGCTTATAATGTAATAGTGAGTAGTGTACAGCGTAATAAGCCTAGTGTAATAGTGAGTAGTGTATAGTGCAATAAGCTTATAATGTAATAGTGAGTAGTGTATAGCGTAATAAGCTTATAATGTAATAAAGCTAAAATGAGTGGAATGTAAAGCATAGTGTGAAGATGATGTAATATAGTATGGGAAGTGCATGGCAGGGTATTTATATGATGTAATACAGAGTACAATGAGTATATATCATTAGAGAGCCCCGGAGCAATGGCGAGGACGGACAGGATGTGGTGCCCTCCTATAGCTCCAGGCCACCTGGCCATCCAGGACACTGCATCTGTCCCGTTCTCTGGCCACCCCTCATGATGTAACAGCAGTGCGGCCAAACGGGACCAGGCAAGGATTACATTGTATTCACATGAACAACAACAAGGTGGGGGGGCCCAGCGTCTATGGCCGGTGGTGATGGGAGACAGGGGCCCAGCGTCTATGGCCGGTGGTGATGGGAGACAGGGGCCCAGCGTCTATGGCCGGTGGTGATGGGAGACAGGGGCCCAGCGTCTATGGCCGGTGGTGATGGGAGACAGGGGCCCAGCGTCTATGGCCGGTGGTGATGGGAGACAGGGGCCCAGCGTCTATGGCCGGTGGTGATGGGAGACAGGGGCCCAGTGTCTATGGCCGGTGGTGATGGGAGACAGGGGCCCCCATGTCTGCGGGTGCAGGTGACTGCGGTGAGAGAAGTTACTGTATTTGCCTGCTCTGTAACATGAGCACAGTCCTCCTGGTCACTGAGATCATTCTGGCCGGCTGCAGCTGTCAGCCACTGTCATCTCATACAGGGATGGGCGGCCACAATGGGAAATGGGAGATTTTACCTGTAGGAAAACAACCAGGGGGCAGCTGTGCATGCAGTTTCCTCATGGAAAGGAACAGGCCTCCAATAGGAGCTGCATTCCCATTCCCAGCTATATACTCCAATAGGAGCTGCATTCCCATTCCCAGCTATATACTCCAATGGGAGCTGCATTCCCAGCTATATACTCCAATGGGAGCTGCATTCCCAGCTATATACTCCAATGGGAGCTGCATTCCCAGCTATATACTCCAATGGGAGCTGCATTCCCAGCTATATACTCCAATGGGAGCTGCATTCCCAGCTATATACTCCAATGGGAGCTGCATTCCCAGCTATATACTCCAATGGGAGCTGCATTCCCAGCTATATACTCCAATGGGAGCTGCATTCCCAGCTATATACTCCAATGGGAGCTGCATTCCCAGCTATATACTCCAATGGGAGCTGCATTCCCAGCTATATACTCCAATGGGAGCTGCATTCCCAGCTATATACTCCAATGGGAGCTGCATTCCCAGCTATATACTCCAATGGGAGCTGCATTCCCAGCTATATACTCCAATGGGAGCTGCATTCCCAGCTATATACTCCAATGGGAGCTGCATTCCCAGCTATATACTCCAATGGGAGCTGCATTCCCAGCTATATACTCCAATGGGAGCTGGATTCCCAGCTATATACTCCAATGGGAGCTGCATTCCCAGCTATATACTCCAATGGGAGCTGCATTCCCAGCTATATACTCCAATGGGAGCTGCATTCCCAGCTATATACTGCATATATTCTATAAACTCCCCAAGTGATGGTGATCACAAAGAACCTAAGGAACAACACCAATGGACACAGTATATTTAGCCTGGTCCTGACATCAGTGGAGCAGGAGATCGCGGAGGTCGGTGGCGGTCGGGGAGCAGTAAAGCAGCACTGTGGGGACAGGTACGTTGAGGTTATTGCGTACCCCCCACCTGCAGCAGATTCCTTATGTTGGCAGGACTTCTCCTTTAAAGGGAATCTACCAGCTCTATATCAAGCACACAGCTGCAGATACTGGCTGAGAAAATAAATGATAACGGTCTCTTAACTGATGGCTATTTGCAGAGGCATATAATCATATTTTCCTTCCAAGCTCAAAAGTCAGAGGCCGAGCTAAGCAGTTGCATGCACACCTCCTCCCTACCCCACCCCTATCCTGCCCTACATCATTGCGGTACAAGACTTCATATGAACCATGCAGGGCAATGGTATATATGCAACTGCATGGCATGGCCTCTGACACTTAAAGGGAACCTGTCACCCCCCGTGCCGGGGTGACAGGCTCCCGACCCCCCGCTACAGCCCCCTATACTCACCTGATCCTGCCGGGTCCCGCTTCTGGAGGTGGTTGGGTGACTGAGATCTCAGCCGCTGCAGCCCGGAGCGTGCGCTGAGAGATGAGTCCAACACTCATAGAGAATGACAGAGCGCTGGACTCTCCTGTCATTCTCTACGAGCGTTGGACTCATCTCTCAGCGCACGCTCCGGGCTGCAGCGGCTGAGATCTCCGTCACCCAACCACCTCCAGAAGCGGGACCCGGCAGGATCAGGTGAGTATAGGGGGCTGTAGCGGGGGGTCGGGAGCCTGTCACCCCGGCACGGGGGGTGACAGGTTCCCTTTAAGCTTGGAAGGAAAACAAGATTTTATTACTTTGCAGATAGCAATCAGCTAAGAGATGTATTTCATCTCCCTACAAGCTGCACCTTTGTGCATAGTATACAGCAGACAGATTTCCTTTACGCTTTTGCAGGCCCAGTGCTGCAATGACCCACAAGGCATGGACCCCACAGAAGCACCAAAAGAATACAGTAGGACCTGACCTTAAAGGCTAGCCTTGGCTCCTTGGTAAATCAGTATTGGTTGACCACCACCATTGCACCAGTTATTAATCCTTTAAGTGTAACTAGCTTTCCTTGCTGGCGGCGGGATACGCAGGTAAAATCCTGACACCATGTCGTCTGTTTGGGCGCGCGCCAAGGACAGAACCCATCCGGCAGCACCACTGACTGAATTGTGAGAGTGTATACAGTCAATGGTGCAGGGGGATGAGGTTTCAACATGGTATCCTGCCACCAGCAAGGAACAAGAGTTACACTTTTAACCACTACATACCAGGAACACCCTACTAGACCTGTCATATGAGGGAATCCCCTAAAGCTCAGACACTCACCCTGAGAAGCGGCAACAGCGTCAAAACAAACACATCTGTCCGGCACCGTCTATAGAGCAGCAATGGAGGCAACAACTTGTGCAGATTACAACATGAAATGCCTAACGTGACAGGTCATCGGCTGTTTATTCCATGTACATAATGTAATTCACCAGCAGGAGGGCCGAGCAGCACTGCACAGTCATGTAGCCGCAGCCAGTGCCAAAAAAATTTATTTCAAATCAACTGGTTTTAGACAGTTATAAAGACAGTTATCAGCTGCTGTATGTCCTGGATAAAGTGGTGTAGTCTCTCCAGTCTGACAGTGCTCTCTGCTGCCACCTCTGTCCATGTCAGGAACTGTCCAGAGCAGGAGAGGTTTTCTATGGGGATTTGCTGCTGCTCTGGACAGTTCCTGACATGGGCAGAGGTGGCAGCAGAGAGCACTCTTGTCAGAGTGGAGAGAATACACCACTTTCTGCAGGACATACAGCAGCTGATAAGTACTGAAAGACTGGAGATTTTTTAATAAAATTACAAATACTGTATATATCTTTCTGAAACTAGTTGATTAGAAAGAAAAATATTTTCGCCAGAGTACCCCTTTAAGCAACACTGCACTACCACTGGAGAACACATGGGGGCATGGTATCACATTCATCAGCTTTAGGGCCTTTATATATAGGTAGATAGCTGCAGGTTTACGAACAAAGAACGACCATGTACAAGCCAACCAATACTCATGTACCAGGCCCAGTTATAATAGGAATAATCATTAGATGGCTCCTGCAGCACAAGGAAGGACATACGGCTGGTAAACTATCCCATCAGCCACGCAGCCAGTGTTCCCGCATTCACCAGCTGATCACTGCCCTTTTATACGGGTCAATAATCGGGAACAAACATTCCTAAGAACACTCAGTCAATAATTGGCCGTGTAAAATGCTCCTTAGGTCACTTTCTCACATGCACGTCTGAAACCAGGCTTCCAAATGTTCTTCAATGGGAGCGCCATGTCACCAGGATTATCAGTGCAGCCAATGGGTGATGCTACCGGCCGTGCTATGGATACATGCATTGGCCAAACCTGGGACCTACCACCCATATAATGCAGGTGACACCCTCCAACTCTCCTCCACACCATGTGGCAGCAGGTTACTACCCTCTCTCCAGTCAACCTAGGCCAAGCTGTGCATGCACTTGTATGAAAGTATCAGGAGAGATAGTCTGGCCAACGGACACCTTAGGCGTAGGGCCAGCATAAGGGGGTAGTTTACCAAAGGAAAAAAAATAAAAAAAATGTCAAATTAACTGGTGCCAGAGATTTGTAATTTACTTTTATTAAGGAATTTCCAGTCTCCCAGTACTTATCAGCTGCTGTATGTCCTGCAGGAAGTGGTGTATTCTCTCTAGTCTGACACAGTGCTCTCTGCTGCCACCTCTGTCTATGTCAGGAACTGTCCAGAGCATGAGAGGTTTTCTATGGGTATTTGCTGCTGCTCTGGACAGTTCCTGACATGGACAGAGATGGCAGCAGAGAGCACTGTGTCAGACTAGAGAGAATACACCACTTCCTGCAGGACATACAGCAGCTGATAAGTACTGGGAGACTGGAAATTCCTTAATAAAAGTAAATTACAAATCTCTGGCACCAGTTAATTTGACATTTGACAAGTACTGTAAGACAATTTGTTTTTTAATAGACATAAATTACAATTCTCTAGCATTAGATGATTTGAATAAAAAAAAGTTTTTGGCCAACAACTTCTTTAACAGCTCACTGGCAGAGAACTAAAGACATAGGTGGGAACCCTCCTAATAGAGTTGTGTCAACCAAAAAGCCCCCTCCCCCATTAGCTTTCAACCATCACCAGCTGGCAGGCAGATCACAATGTGAGGAGGAATCGGACATACCCTGCACACTCCAATCAAAGGATCTGAGGAGTTTTCCACTAGCAATTCTCTATAGGGATATGTGCTCAGTTCACACAGGGCATCTTGCATTTTGACCCAGAGCAAAAAAAAAATTGCATAAGGCCTTATGTACACGTTCAGTATTTTTTTCACGTCCGTTGATTCCTCCTGCTATCCCACCTGTACAATCCGCTAAAAATTAAGGATTGGGGATATGTAGTGCATCCGTATTTCTGGAAATCCCCTTATTTCAACGTCATACCCATACTCTGCATGACGAGCTCCAGCATTTACGTACACCACCGCTCCGTACAAGTGACCGCAGCTGCGCTGTAGTACAGGGAACCACATGAAAGTGCTACATCAGCTGTGTATCTCCATTATTCTCATGATCAGTGGGGGGTCCTAGAGGTCAGACCCCCCCATCATAAAACGACAGCACATATTAGTAATATCAGACGGGAATACCCAAGAGACGAAAAAACAGGAATTCTCAATGCTGCGCCAATATATTTCAATATCTGTGAATCATCACAAACTAACAGCATCCCATCAAAGCAATGGATTACATGCAATAAAAAAAAAAAAAAAACAACTATGTAATACAATAAAAGAAAGACAAAAAGGCAAACCGCATAGCAACACACAGACATTTAAGAGGCCAAATGGCTGGTGCTGGCAGCGGGCACCACTGTAAGGACCAGGATTACCAACTCACCAATGTAATGCTTCACCAGATATTATCCTCTCTCCCTCAGAGACGCCAAGGCCACATAAGGTTTCTGGGTTAGCTGCGCAGGAGGGCTCGGAAGCAAGAAAACGGAGTGAAAAGGTGAAGCCAACCCCAGTATAATCCAAAATCCCTACTAGACAATGGGGCATTGGACAAGAAGCACACAGGGTCTGAAAAGACAACACAGCAAGGGCCAAGACTCTGTGGGGGATGGGATCGCAGAGGAACAGACAACGGAGGCTGGAAAGACATTTGTCTCTGCAGGTCACTGACAAAGGCCTATGTATCTCCAGAAAGAAGAAATAGATTCAGATTTTGCTGCCCGTTAAAATGAGGACTTCCCACCGGTTCATTTGCGAGGAGGAGATACATGTAGACGGATCCTCGCAGCAGCGTACAGACTGGAGACAGAACAGACGTTGTCTTCCTGAACTACAACCACCATTATTTCCAGACAGTGACTGGCCGAGGAGGATGGGGGGGATGAAGCAGTGACAGCTGGAGTGCAGATGGTGGCCCAGTCCTCATATAGGTGCTGTGACACCAACGTTACTCATCTGCACTTCCATCACATTTATAGACATGAACCTATTGTTGCATTTCTGTAACTGGTCTAAACTATACGATACAGACATCATTTCTTCCTTATTTCTTTCTCTCTTTTTTTTTTTTTTGCCGGCGCTTCCTAAATTGCCCAGATCTGCGAGATTAAGGCAGAAACATTTCTGGCCACGAGCACAATCTATGAATCTCCACCCATAAGGCCACATTCATACGTCCGTCCACTGTTATGCAATGGCCCAGGTCACACATCCGTACATGTGTATGGGGCCGCAATAGGCCAAAATAGGACCTGTTGTAATGCAGACGGTAATTTGCAGTACGGATTACTATACTAATGACGTTCCAATGTGGTGTCCATGAAGCACGGAGCACTAGAGATGCACATTCATAGGGTAGTCCGCAGTCGTGGGCTGCACTACGGGCGTGTGAATGAAGCAACAGACATGCAAGGGGCTCCGGGTATGGCTGCCGCACAGGCCGTCTATGATGTGATCTCAGGGCCTCTCAGGAGATTATACTGGAACCCATGGAAGTTGGTATTGCAGATCAGAGCTGCCATCTGTGTGTATGAAGCCTTTTAAAGGGCTTGTCCAAGTATTCTCATCTATCCTCTTATCTACAGGATAGGGGATTTGTCTGCTGGGACCCCCTGCAATCCATTCACTGCCTAAGCTGCCAGAGATAGCCAAGCTCCGCTGTCTCCATTAGAAGGAAGCTGCAGTGCCTGCCGTCCATGCCTAAGTCCCTGGAATGCTAAGTAGTGGAACACATCCTCGCTCCCCCTCCCATCCGTGCTTGAAGGGGGAAGGCAATCATACATACAGAGAGAAATAAACATTGCCTCGCTCTACTATAGGTGTATCTAGAAACAAAGATCTGAAATAGAGCCACCATGTCATCATACAGCTTTTGGCAGCATTTTTCACTATGTCCTGGGTTATGGTTCACTTCACTTCCATAGACATCAATAGGGGAATGGCTCCCCACACACCAACTCTCAGCACAGTCCAATATTCATGTTTTCTCTATGGTGAGAGGAAGGGTCGGCAGCAGTTAGACAGCTCCGTCAGTGGCTTATCACTCCCAGAACAGGGGATTAAAACCCAACATGGCCAGACCTTCTTCCCTGTTGGCATCACTTGTCGGTGGAGGCCACCATTCACAGTTGGGACTTCGAACCCTATTACATGGAAAGATTATCGGGAAATAGTTATAGCGTTTAAATGTAAGTGATAATCTTTCCGTGTGTAAGTGGCAACGATCATACAGATAACGAAAATTCATTCATATGTCGTTCATCACATCTTTTGAGCGGACCATAATCATCATTAAATGTTTGCAAATCTTTCGGTGTACGTACACGTCATTAGTTATTAAAATCGTTCGTATATTAGAGTACTGCGATAACTAACGACTATTGTTCTGTGTATTATGGTGAATGATTTCAGAATGTTTGCAAAAACTTATTTGCAGTTTATTGTTAATCAGTCAATAGGTATATTCTGCCTCAAATGAGGGCAGCATAAACTACTGAGACACGCTGAACAGATCAGTGTATTACGGACAATATTCTGTTCAGCCGTTCTCCTAATATGCAGGAGAATATGATTCTTGCCACACCCCTCCAGCTGCTGATTGACAGGTGACTGCCTATACACAGCATGGATAGATAACTGCTAATCAGCAGCTGGTGGAGTTTTCTGCTTCTGATGAATATTGAGGACTACCAAGCTCATGCACATAATGGTGAGGACTACTTATTGTCCATGTTATTCAGGATTAGCTGCACAGAACAAAGTAAGTGATACATCATTCTGTTCAGCTTCTCTGTCACTAGTTTATGCCACCCTGAGATAGGACAGCCTAAGCCTACTGAGAGTCTCAAATCTAAGAAAATGAAAAATGGCTTCTTCTGTTAGGACCCTTAGAGACCTGCCCCCATCCTTAGTAACTGGCTATCTATATTTTTGACCAAAATGACCAATAAATTGCTTTACAAAGTAATTGTCATGAGAACCGAACTCTGACCATTAGGAAAATGTTGAAATGCATTTGAAGGTTTTTTTTTATTGAATGTAATAGTGTAAATCTGTAGTCTTATCCCACTATCCCCACAACCAGTCTTTTCTTCTGATCCAACTTATGTCGGAAGGTTCTGCTGACTTATCTAATGTGCGTGGACAGCTTTAGACATACCCCAACTATAAGTGTTAGGCTAGGTTCACATCTATCAGGTATCTGTCATTTTACCAGAGAAGATGCACTGCATGATACCACCAATTTTCATAGAATCTACAATAGAGATTCCTAACTCCAACATGAAAAAGGCCAAAGTTATAGTTTCACATTCTACGACGTTTCAAACAGTGTAACCCTGCCCGGCCAAATCATCCTGTAAGTGACAAACACTGAGGCACAGTTCACACACTCTATTGTGTTCAATATGTATATTTATTTTTAACCAAAACAAATGGGTGCAGATCACAGATGGTGCACACCGCCCAAACTTCTGTCCACAACTGCGGAGGGTATAGGACAACCTGTATTCTGCAGTCATACATTCAGCCAAAACCAATTACATTGTATAGATTTGTGTTCTGTGCTCCTACACTACTGTAGCACGCTCCATAATAGCAGGCAGCATTTAGCAGTCCATGAACTACACTCTGTCAGGAACATTCATAGAAATTCCCAAGAAATGGAGGACAAAACAGGGCAGCAGCGACAGACGCCGTAACAAAAACCTGACATACTCCCCAAATGGTGAAAGCAATACGTGAAGCATTGTTGGTATTCATCATGTGACAGATCAGCACAATGTAATCTCCTTTATTCTGCTCCTATAAAAGGAGCACAATAAAAATAAATGCAGGTGTGAACAGAGTCTAACACTGTCAGATGATTTCTTTGAATTCTGAAAGGCCCCAGGATACGTCTAAATGCCCATTTTCAGCTTTACTGATAATTTACACCCTGAAATGAGACGTTTCCTATGAGACGAGCCGCGATACAAAGGACAGACATCAGCACCAAAGAATCTGCATTAAACTCCCTCAGACTGATCAATAACAGATTAAGTATTCCAAGCCTGTAGCCGAGCCGCTACTCAGCACCAAAACGCCAACCATCGCCCATTATATTTCATTAGGAAAAAGACCTCTCCCACAGACAGCCATAACCCATAAGCTTCTATAGAATCTGGGCCCTTACATTTAATATATAAATCATTCAAGACTTGCAGTATCCAATACAAGGTAAAAGTACATGGTGAAAATACCTGGCATAAGGGAAGCAAACGCAGCAGGTCCACCGGCAAGCCCACCTGTGGTCACTTGTAGCTGTGTAGACTATTGCAGTCACTGGCTTTGCAGCTCTCTCTCTCGGTCTGAATACTATATTGTTTAGTAAGTGTTTGTTTCCAGTTGCCTTTGGATAGTTGGTTGTACAACACAAATCATAAGCTGTGCCTGGCTCCCTGTGGCTACTACTCCCATAGCAATGTGTGGATATAAACAGTACTAATAAAGTGCGATGCTAGCAGCTAATTGTTGTTAGTCTGTGTGTAATTAAACAGGGAATTTCTAATTAAAATAAAAAGGTTAAGCTGAAGTGTTCTTATAACTATTGTATCCGTCATCCGGTGAGCGCTGTCACAGTAATGCTACGGGACACAATGCTGCCACAAGTCGGCTATGCAAAGCAGACCTAGGTTCCACAGGGACAGTCATGGGTTGGGTTAGGACCACCTACCGCTTTCAGTGTCCACATTATTTGATATACAGCATTGGGTTCACGTCTGCCAGCTTTTAGTTACAATAGAATTGTGTTATATTAACCTCAGTGGCTGTTAGGTACACGTAACACAATCTACAGTAAACTTAGGAGATGACCTTTCACCTATCCTCTCAAGGGTTAGAAAAACATGGCAGCTTTACTCTAGAAACAAGACCAGTCCTGTGCTCAGGTTGGGTGTGGGTCTTGTAAGTGAACGGAGCTGGATTGTAATACCACACGCAGCCTGGGGACAGGGGTGGTGCTGGTTTTGCAATAAAGCTGTTGTGTTTTTTTCCTAATCCCAAATATCCACTTTAAGAATAGGTGGCAATTAACACCAGGATTTTATTTTAAGGTAATAAGACAGCCCCCGGACCCTACCACCAGTGCGTAGGCTCCTAGTCAGCATGGTGGTGTCTGGTAACATGTCCGTGCAGTGGATTACGCACAATCTCTGGTCTCCTACTGTAATGAAGAGTCAATGAGGAGTTGTGGTTCATTGTTTGTGCCGCACTATGGCCGCCTCACCACTGCTTCCTCCTCCACCTTCCTCAGGAATAACGCATGCTGCCCGGCCTCCTGCTCACGCCCGCTGCCCGGCCTCCTGCTCACGCCCGCTGCCCGGCCTCCTGCTCACGCCCGCTGCCCGGCCTCCTGCTCACGCCCGCTGCCCGGCCTCCTGCTCACGCCCGCTGCCCGGCCTCCTGCTCACGCCCGCTGCCCGGCCTCCTGCTCACGCCCGCTGGGTGTGATTCCCCTGACGGAAATTAAATACTGTATTTATTTTTAAAATTTTTTCTCACTATTGTATAATTTTTGGGGTATGTTCACAGGCACAATCCCGTGCGGGCTCCCGCTCAAAATCCCACCCGCCTCAGTGTGTCAATGCGACGCCTCGCGCCTCCGCTCAAAGTATTGACATGTCAATTCGCCTGTTTTAGTGTGAACAGACCCTTACAAGTGCAAAGAATTCCCAATTGGGTCCAATTTTTTTTATCTTAAATTCAGTTTGTTAAACAATGATAAGAAAACAGAAAAAAAACTAAACTATATTTCATATCCATCAGGTGAATCAAACCTAGGGGGAAAAAAAGTGTTGGACAGTAGACAGTGATTTACCACTAGACCACAGCTCCAACACAGTTAAAGGCCTTTTACACAAGCCAATAATTGTCCCGGGCGTTGTTAGAAACACTCCTGCAACCGATAATTGGCCCATGTAAAAGTGATACTGATCAGCCGGGAGCGGGAAAGCGGCTAATCGGGTCTTTTGAGAAGGGTTTAAAAATGTGTCGGCCGCACATCTTCCTGTGTATCTTCAGGACCTGCATTACTCCATAACAAATTTAAAGCCAGAGGAGGTGGGACCAGAAGATACAGCCGGTGGCGGGCAGACTGGAGACCTGGGTGCTGGGCAGCCCTGTCACCCAATATGCCGTGCAAAGTTACTGCAAACGAGCAACGATTCCCTTTAATGTGGGCCACTAGGAGTATAAAGGACAACAATCATCTCATCTATGTACAGCAGTGAAGAGAGCGATAGCCTGAGCACGCATGCTGCTTCTCCACTGACTCAGGAGATTATGCCTCTGTTCTTCTGATTGGAGTTTGTCAGACGCTATTACTCTTGGGATAGGTAATAACTTTTAATCTTTGGATAATTATTCTGCTACTTTCTTGCAGCGCCATACTCAACCACTGATTGTGTGTGGTACTGCAGCACATAGCAATTCAACAGACAGAGCAGAGCTGCAATGCCAGACACTAACTATGGATCTGGCCATTACAATACAACTCATCAACACACATTACCAGCAACTTTGTGAGCAAAGCTCAAGTTACTGGATTTAACTAAAGTTAAATGAGCCTAAATAATAAAAATAACCAAGGAATAAAGGCTACGCTAATGGTGTTATTACATGGGCCGATAACTGTAAACTGCTAGATCGGCGCTCGCTTACTGGGCCTATTACACAGCCCACTAACCGTTTAACCGTTATTGTTACCAATATCCTTGCAGCCCTTGCTTAAACTGTATACATTACCTGTCCAGGCTGCAGGGCTCCTCTTGCGCTCCGCTTCTCCCCGGCTCCCATGAGCTCCAGCTTCAGAGCGGCCTGTCTCCGCTCAGCCAATCACTGGCCGCAGCAAAGCCGGCCTGTGATTGGCTGAGCGGCCTGTCAGCTGAGACAGGATTCTCTGAAGCTGGAGCGCGCGGGACCCAGGGAGAAGCGGAGCGCAAGAGGAGCCCTGGAGCATGAATAGGTAATGTATGCACTTTGCATATAGTCAGCCGCCGGCCGCGCACAGCTATTACACGAAGCCCAACATTTATAGGTCCAAACCAATATCAACGATCAGCCGATGATCGTTGTGTTTATTGCATCCATATAGGGCCGATTATTGTTCCGTGTAATAGTACCCTTAGAAAGGAGACGAATGAGATGAGCATGCTCACATCCAAGACTATGAAGGGTGACAAGTATACCGGTGTCTCGTATCACAGCGCCATGTTATGTAAAACGGTTATTGGGTTGCTGACGTCCTCAGCTGCCCTGAATATAAAACACAGTATTGGTGCAATTCACAAGCTACACAAGTACACATCTAGCGACCTTAGAAGAGGATGCACCAGGATTCCCCAAAGTATCACTTCCCATATTGAGGAAAGGAGAGAAAAAATATGAATTAAAAAAAATCATTCAACTGGTTGTAACCCTGGTAGGATCTATAATAGAATACAATGTGGCACCTTGGAGCTGAAGCCTTTTAGGGTATTTCCACCTTTGCTACAACCTCACTTTTCATTGCTCTGACATATTCAATGTAAACTAACTTCTAATTTCTAATAATTTTCACTAAAAGGGGATCGTTTCGTAGAGAGATTAAAAAAAAAAAAAAAAACACTCTGGTTCCATACTGAAAGCCAGTAAGGCTCCCAATGTAGTGGACACAACCAGCCATAAAGAAGATGATGGGAGAACCCATTACAATGCTTGACTCTCTTACAGTCACTAAGCAGTCCTATGGTCACAGGCTACAATCATACCCATGGGAGTAAGACAGTGCTATAGACTGAGACTGGCTTATCCCAACCAGAACAAAGGGATTGGTCAGCTGACAACTAACATGACATTTCTCTCCCCCAACATCAGTCAAGACGCCCCCAAACACATTAGATGGTCATCAGATTGCGCGGATATGTCTAATATATAGGGGGGCACTACAGAAGTCGTGTTCACAGGGCTTGTAGGGATATGTAAGGCCCAGAGCAGAGTGTACATAGTCTCTTCCCATTGTATGCAGAGTAGCCTGAGTCACTGCCATTTGCTGTCCCATTAACATAGTGTCTTTATGAGTTCATTATATTTGCATCTACAAGCTCTATTTACTAGTGAACTATTTTGATAGGAAGCGCTGCAGGATGACGCAAGGATTCACTGGGTCACATGGAGCTAGCTGTCATCTGAAGCAATAAGTAAATGCCAGGACACCAGTCATCTGGCTGAGGAGACAGGACAGGAATCTTATTAGACATAGATTAAACACTCGAGACGGACATCACAACATCTCCCATAGTATAGTATTGTATTTCCCCCCAAAAGTTATACAAATCACCAACTCACACTTATTACGGGAAATGCTTATAAAGGGCTTTTTTCCCTGCACTTACTACTGCATCAAGGATTCACTTCCTGGATAGCATGGTGACGTCACTTCCTGGATAACATGGCGACGTCACTTCCTGGATAACATGGCGACGTCACTTCCTGGATAACATGGCGACGTCACTTCCTGGATAACATGGCGACGTCACTTCCTGGATAACATGGCGACGTCACTTCCTGGATAACATGGCGACGTCACTTCCTGGATAACATGGCGACGTCACTTCCTGGATAACATGGCGACGTCACTTCCTGGATAACATGGCGACGTCACTTCCTGGATAACATGGCGACGTCACGACCTGACTCCGAAAGATGTGTCGGCTGTGGCTGCTGGATAGGATGATGGCAAAGGGACACAGGGCACTGGAGGGACACTGAGCATCCCCCTGCCATCATCCTCTCCAGCAGCTACAGCCTGCACAGCTCTGGCAGTCGGGTCGTGACATCACCGTGTTATCCAGGAAGTGACATCACCATGTTACCCAGGAAGTGAAGCCTTGATGCAGTAATAAGTGCAGGGAAAAAAGCACTTTATAAGCATTTCCTGTAATAAGTGTACATTGGTGATTTGTATAACTTTTGGGGGGCAATACAATACATTAACATTTTCGCCGGACTTCTCCTTTAACTTTCCCATTTTTCTTTTAATCTTCAAATAGACAACTAAAGTATTTTTATATTGGATTTTTGAGATGCTGTTCACAATTGGTTGACAATTTACACTTTTTTGTTTGATTGGTGGGGCGGGGATGCATTGAAGGCAATGCTATGACAAGTATTGCCTCACACTCTGAAGTACTGGGCCCTTTAAAGTGAAGACCCCAGAGTTGACCATGATTTGGTAATAAATTGTAGTATTACCATGACATGTGGATAGCTTCCTACAGAATAGAAAAATGCAAGTCATGGTTAAGAAAAAGTTCATGAAATTAGACACTTCTGCATAAGGAAAGAGTGACTACAAGTATAAGACTAAACGCAGACTCGCTGTCACCATGCAGCCCTCAGGTGCAGTAAGCTATAGAAGGAATCATGGGAAATACACTTAAAAGGGAAACAAACAGGTTAGAAGACGCAAACAATGAGAATGAAGACGTTTTCTTACCTTCATCCTCAGTATTATTGTCACTTCACTCAATATGTAAATGAGGTGGTTTGGTACACGGGGGGGGGGGAGGCGGCTTGGTGCACAGGGGGGAGGTGGCTTGGTGCACAGGGGGTGGGAGTGTAGCACAATTCTGCCCTTTACAAAACTACTGAAGTGTGTGGGTGTAATATTTTTCCTCAATATACTCTGCACCACAGCGTCACACCAGCATTTATTTCAGTATAAATTTACACTAGCTCGCTGGGGGATGTGAACAAAGATTTTTTACCTTACAATGTCTTTAGAGCCGAGTCTACACAGCACAGGCCTTTTCTGCAGTGGAACACAACAACAACCTGAAGGGAAAAATTGTGATCCATCAGCACCCCCCCCCCCCCCCATCCCATACAGCCCTGTGTACATTGCAGGGGATCTATGGTAGAGAACGCCATCAGGTGTGAATGTGGCCATTTATGTATTAGTTACACCTGCAAGCTTATCAGAGTAGCCTTTGCAGCATTTATGGTGGTTTTACACGGAGCGATAATTCGCCCGATCACACGATTAACGATTTTGAATGAACAATGTTTTTTTTATAACGATCAGCGTTTATACGGAACGATACATCGTACGGAAAAATCATTAAACGATCGTTTTGCGATCTTACACATAGGTGAAATCGTTTAAAGACTGTTTGCATGGAACGATCTGCGAATTTTTTGTGAACGATCGACGATTTGAGAACTTGTTGAAAGATCAAAATGAACGATTTCTCGTTCGTCGTTTGATCGTTTGCTGCGTTTACACGTACGATTATCGTTCGAATTCGATCGTTATCGTGCAAATTCTAACGACAAATCGTTCCGTGTAAAACCACCATTAGGCTACTACTAAGCTCTCAAACTTCTGTGATTCACAAGCCTTGAAGACTAGTATAGCAGGGGCACATCTGGTGTTACTTCACTGGCTTCCACATGAATATTCCAAAAACAGATCAAAAATGGGTAAAAGTTTAACAATTCAACTGGGTAAAGGCCCTACTACACAAAGCGATTATTAGCCCTATTCTGCCAATAATCACTTCGTATAATGCTGGGTTTACACGGAACGATTATCGTCCGAATTTGCACAATAACGATCGAATTCGAACGATAATCGTACATGGAAACGCAGTGAACGATCGAACGACGAGCGAGAAATCGTTCATTTTGATCTTTTATCTTGTTCTTAATTCGTTGTTCGTAAAAAAAATTTGCCGTGTAAACAGTCGTCGCGCGGAAGTCCGGCCGCCCGCAGCCCGGCCCCCTGCGTTGCTCCGATCGCCACCCCCGCCGCCGCTCCGGCCACGAGCATACGTTACCTGCTCCGCGTAGCAGGTCTTCGAAATCCCCGGCTCCCCTCTTCAGCGCATTCAAACGGCTCCTCTTCAGCCAATCAGTGCTGCCGTGCATTGATTGGCTGAAGAGGGGAGCCAGGAATATCAAACGGCTCCTCTTCAGCCAATCAGTGCTGAAGAGGAGCACTGATTGGCTGACTGGAACAGGTAACGTATGCTCGTGGCCGGGGCAGCGGGGGCGATCGGAGAAGCGGGGTGGGGGGGGGGTGTTATGCAATCGGAACGGCGGCAGGGGTGGCAATCGGAGCGGCAGCAGGGGTGGCACTCCCTTGCTCCTTAATATCAGGTTGTTTAAAAGGACCCTAAGGGTGGTATTACACGGGCCGATGGGGGCCCAATAATACCTGTAAACGAGCATTTACTGGGCCTATTACACGGCCCGATAATCGTTTAACAAGGGCTGCAAGGACATAGTTATCGATGTCCTTGCAGCCCTTGTTTAAACTACATGCATTACCTATCCACGTTCCAGGGCTGCAGCTGCGCTCTGCTTCTCCACAGGTCCCGCACGCTCTAGCTTCAGAGTGGCCTGTCAGCTGACAGGCCTCTCAGCCAATCACAGGCCGGTGCCGCCACGGCCTGTGATTGGCCGGGCGGCCTGTCAGCTGACAGGCCACTCTGAAGCTAGAGTGAGCGGGACCCGGGGAGACCGCAGGAGCAGCCCTGGAACATGGATAGGTATTACACGTAGCGGTGCGCGGTCGGCGCCCGACGAAAATAGGTCAGAAGCTATATCAACGATCAGCCAATGATCGTTGTCATCGGCTGATCGTTGTATTTATTACATGGAGCGATAATCGGCTGAATCGTTCCGTGTAATAGTACCCTAACACTCAAAACGTGTGAGATTTGAGCCTGATAGTGTTCCACATGGTAGAGAACCAGGCAGAAAACCTAAACTTTTTACAGTAGATTTTGTTGGTAGCACAGGTGATACTCACTGGTTTCATATGCTTCACCTGTACGTGCGGGGAAACCACAACAACCTGCTATAAACTAAGGACAGTTCTGCCTCAAAGTATTCGGAATGGGATTAAAAGAAATAGGAAATATAAAGCAAAAACTAAAGCTTCCTCCACATGATCGTAAGTGCTAGAAATCAATAGGTTCTATACCATGTGTCATATGAAGATCTTATACTTTCCTTACCAGCTCGGTCCACCTCTGGCTTTGGGTCAAAAAAAAAAAAAAAAAACTGCAACAAAAACTATAAAAAGGTCTTTCAGCCGTGACTTCTAAACAGCACTGTCCCTCTACATTTACTAAAGTGTCCTGGAGGGAAGAATATTACTTTACTTACCTGAAGCTCCCTTTACAGTCATTACCATTTCAAAACATACGCACTCCTGGGCCGCTACAATACGTGACGGACTGAGGATGTTTGTTTTGTAAAGCGTGTACAAATAGGTAGACAAGTCACACTTGCTGTTTAAGTTACTGGGGGGAGAGGGTAAATTATAATGTGACAACTCTGGCTCAGCGTGCGCCAAAATACAGAGGTACTGGGGGATATACCATTTGCCTCACCCATCACACTTCCTCAAAGTTTGTAAGCTCCTGGGAGCAGGCCCTTACTCCTTGTGATCCCCACCACCCATTTTCTTAGACTGTAAGCTCTTGTAAGCAAGACCCTCAAAATTCATGCCCCCTAATTCCCCTTAAGATTGTGGGTATGCTGGGAAGTTTAAGCGTTGCGGAATCTGTTGGCGTTATACAAATAAATATTTTTATTATTATTATTAAGTTTAGTTTTGCAACAGCTGGAGAGCCACCGGATGGGAATATTGGGGGAGATTTATCAAACATGGTGTAAAGTGAAACTGGCTCAGTTGCCCAAAGAAACCATCAGATTCCACCTTTCATTTTCTAAAGAGTCTGTGAGGAATGAAAGATGGAATCTGATTGGTTGCCGGGGGCAACTGAGCCACTTTCCCTTTACACCATGTTTCTATGACAGAACCCACAATGCACCAGCACCAGGTTCTGTCAGCAGTGGATCCATACTCCATAGTATATGCCTGTTCTAAGTTTTATTACACCACAGTAGTAATATTGAGGTGTTACACAGATGGTCAGTGATCTCTCACCATCAGAGGTACCTTGTCAAAGTTTTGCACAAGACCCATAAAATGACAAATTTAAGGACCATTGATTTCTATTGGGCTATTTACACTACCCAGAGTTTTATGGATTCAGCAAAAAAAAAAAAAAAAAAAAGTCCTAGTACAGACCAGCTGACCAATAGAAGTCTATAGGATACATCCACAAAAAAATCTGGATCTCCGTAATTTACCCCATCTCAATGCATGCAGAGCCACAAAAAATACGAATTACAGATATACTACAGACAATTTTTTTGCGGCCTGCAGACATAATGTACAACCCTGAAAAATGACTGAACGCGTGAATGAGGCCTAAGGGTTTGTTCACACAGACCTGAGATGCTGTAGATTTAAATGGGGAAATTCCTCCCTGCAGCATTTAAGTCCTAAGGGTATGTTCACACAGGATAAAGAAATGAGCAAATTTCATGCAGATTTGACAAGGAAATTCCTATCAAAATCTGCATCAAAGAGGATTTGGAGGGGGATTTTAAAAAGTACAATGTGATGAATCTACATGGATCAGCATCAAAAACTGAAGAGAAATTCAAAAAATGATGCGTGAAAACTAGCAGGTGTGCACATGGCTACAAGTTTCCTATTGACATCAATGGGACTGGAATCTTGAGGGGATTTTCACACAATTTAAATTGAACTTTATCTCAGAAGACTGAAAATACTAAGACTGATCGCCAAACCTACCACAACTCCCATCATGCACTGAGAGCTAAAGGTGGTCAGGAAACGTTAAAGAGTTGTAGTTTTGCAAGAGCAGGCTAACCACAAATTGTGATACTACAAATGTCGGCTAGCTTCCCACAAAGACAAGAGCCCAATAGGAGCCCACCAGAGCAGTTTTTACAATTGTAAAAAATGCTTAAAAAGAAAAACATACAGATTGTAAGATGCAATATTCCACCTTAGGTATTCTATTTCCTATCCCTTCTTACCTGACAGCATCTTCATCTAAACAAATCAGGACAACACAGGTCACACACACAAAAGCCAACGCATTTTAGCTGTCAGGGCATGATGAGAGATCAGCTTCACAACTGGAAAGCAGCAATGACATAGAATATCTACAGATCACATTGCGTTTTTGCAGTCTGTTTACTCAATACTTTTTATATGGTTTCTTACAGGAAAATGTGGTCAAAGTTTTTGTGTGCTTATAAAAAAAAAATAAAAAAAAAATGCGGATTTGGTTCAATCCTATTTTTCATAATAGAACTCAATGAAAAAACGGATCCAATCCAATGCCCACAATGGCATGTTTTTTTCTATAACACAAATGCCTTGTGTGAACCCTGTCTTACTCTAATAAAAAGGAATCTGCCCCATAAAGCATTCCAAACTATATAGTAGAGGGAGGACCCTCATGTCTGATTATATGCCAAAGGCTGCTGGGACATGATGGGCGTTGTAGTTAGGCAACGGCCGGAGAGAAACAGTTTGGAAGACATTGCCTGTAAGGGACACAAATGTCTGCTAAATAATCCTATGGACACAAAGACTGCGCCAATACACACAATGTCCCGATATGACCTCATCACAACATTCACCTGGACACATCGTATCGCTGCCAATATAAATCCCATAAAAAGTCTGTTCTGAACCTGCATTAAAAATCTGCAAACATTTCCAGCCAACCGAACCAAGGATGACATCCAATGGATGGTTGGATCTGTAACCAATGTGTCAGGACAATACATTTTCCATAGACAATGATACAAAATGTCTCGTAAACCAGCAACAATCTGAAAAGTTCTGCATGAAAAATACTATTTGTGGCGCGGACTAAGATTTCCCAATGACATCAACAGGATTTGGTTGTAAAGGTAGAATGCATATTAGATCTGCTCTAAGGGACCCCAATATACATTTCCGCTAAAGCCTCCTATAAATACAGTACAGTGATGAAAAAAAAGTCCTGATACATGAATGCTTAAAAGAGAGATCTTTCAGGGGGCGAAAAAAATGCACCATGCATGACTGTACCACCAGGCCCAGGCTGAAGCACTGGAGGCGGCCGATCCACCCTTAGTGGGAGGAAACCCTAGCCCCTCTATGATAGGGTTCCATTGATTCTAATGGGGTCATGTCATGGAGGGGCTGTGGTTTCTACCCACTGGGGGTAGGTCGGCCGCCTCCAGTGCTTCAGCCTGGGCCTGGTGGTACAGTCACTTTAAAGTGTCACTGTCGTGAAAATATTTTTTTGCAGAAATCAATGGTCGAGGCGATTTTAAGAAACTTTGTAATTGGTTTATTAGCCGAAAGCTCTCCGTTTGAAGCTCTCCCCCCTGTCTTCATTGTTCTCCTATGGAGAGAGCTAAATACAAGACCAAAATAGGACATCAAAGAGTTAATCTACAAATACCTCACCCTTTATCTTCTCTGACAGTCAGCACTGACCTCTCTGAGCTCGGATTACAGCTGTCACCCAGCTCCATGCCTGTAATCCTCTGTTATCTGCTTTCTGCTGTCGGCTAACTCCCTCCTCCCCTCCCTAGAACAGACTGGGTACATCTGATGCAACAAGTCACAATTTCCTGATTTTTTGCAGTGGATGGAAAAGAGGAGGGGGGGGGGACCTGGGAAAAGGAATGCAGATAATGGAAGATTTAACTAATAAACTCAATTACAAAGTTTCTTAAAATCGCCTGGACTATTGATTTCTGAAAAAAAAAAAAAAAACACGACAGTGACTCTAAGGCTGAACTGTCCCCCTAGGCTGTCCCGAGTTGGAGACCTTTAATGGGGCTTGTTGTTTTGCACGCCAACATATATGCTTTGTAACATAGTTCAGATCCTGGAATATAAAAACTCATGTTGAAATAAGCAGCCATCATGAAGGACATCTAATGGTCCGTCGGATAGGACATCCCCGAGTGCTTCTTGCCCATCTGGCTCAGACCACTGTGTAAGGACAATGCATTCTGTGGGAAAAATACAACGTGTGCATGTGATTGCAAGTTTCTCATTTCTTCTCGGATGTACCTCACGTTACTCGGTGTGAACGTATTCTACAAAAACATCAGTGATCCCCAACCTGCGAGTCTCCAGCGGTCGCAAAACTACATCTTCCATCGTGCACTGACAGTCTTCAGCAAAAGGACTTGAAATTCAATGCAGAATCTGTGTTAGGATGTGACGAGTTACTTAGTGTGAACATACTCTAAGAATACTGAGAGTAACAGTGAAGAGAAACTAGTAGGAAAACACTGGGCCTAAAAGAAACAAAATCTGACCAATGGCTTCTGAAGACTTGGTGCCAACGACCCAATGTCCCAATATGACATCACTGGAGCGTGCATGCCAATGTATATCCAACTATATCGTAAGATCCAATTGGAGATTCACAGACGACATGGGATAACACTAGGGCACCACTGGGATTGTAGTTTTGCAACAGCTGGAAAGCCACAAGATGGGGGAACACATGGGTTAGAATATAGACAGCCAATTGATGGCAGGGCATGATGGGTGTTGTAACCATTGGAGAGTCACAAGCTTGAATACGCTGCCCTTACACAATCTTAATAAAGACTTTGCTATAGGCTTCCCACAGACACAAAGACTTGGCGCAGGTAAGGGAGACACAGGTCTAACGTAGAGGTTGAAATATAGACAGCTGAAGGCCGTCAGGGTATTATGGGAATTGTCGTTTTGTGGCCAACACTAAACTTGGCACAAAGTCAGACATCATCATGTGACCTTACCAGAGTTCACCTGTACGTACGCCATACATGCCATCTAACGGTAAAACTGGTAGGAAACTGTATTGGCCGCAGTCTGTGACGTACGGTCGGATTCCAGGTCAATATATGGTTATCGTTTTTAGAGGTATTGTCATGAATGAGACGAGATGAGGATCTTTTTATTGCGTGGCCAGAATTGTTCTCAGTTCTGACCACGCAATAAAAAATCCTCTCGCATCTCGTTCAAGACAATACCGCTATAGACGATGACAATATATTGACCAGGAATCTGGCCGTGACTGCGCCCAATACAATTTCACTGTTACGTCCACGACACTACAAGAGTCGGGACAATACACGGCCTACACCACTACAATGCCAATCAGATCACAGGTCAGACGGCGGCCCTGATCGTTCGCTATTGATATTATCAGCGACTATCACGGGTCAGAACACGGTAAATCACACGCATCACCGAGACGAATTTCTATTGGTTTAACGTAGGACAAAGCGAATTTTACGTCACGAGCCGCCACGACAACAGAACACGCTACAACCTACAACCGTGTCAGAGAATAAAGGACGGGACACGACGCCATTCAGGTCACATGTTATACAGACCGCGGCCGATACGATATCCTAACGATTATTACGTCACACGAGCCCCATATTACGCCATCGGTCACCATGACAACAGGAAACTGTAAGCACCCAGTGTTGTATTCGGGTCGATGGGCCGATCACGGGCCGCATTGTGTGTTACCCGGAGAGCAGCCGCTGCCGTGGGCCGCTCACAGGCCGCTGTATAGACGCTGCGGTTACTGGGCCGCCGTGTGGAGCGGAGACAAAGCGCGGCCTGAGGCCCAGCACAAGCCGCGCACTTTCCTGGCAGCGCCCCCCGAGGCTGCTGAGGGAGTAGGCCCCGGGATCCCCGTGCGGCCTGTAATCCAGCTGCCCCCGCCTCCCCCTCCCCCCTCCGCCGCCCCCGCTCTTACCCCGCTCCCCGGCGTTGTTTCTCTCCGGCTGCACCGGGCGCGGCCTCGACACTCGCCTGGGTCTCCTGTTCGCTGCTCTGACCGAGTTCATTTGCTGACTGTCGGGGGGAGGAGGGCCGGGCTCCTGGCTGCTCCCTCAGAGCTGGGCTCGCCCCTGCTTCGGTTACGGAGTGAGAGAGCGCGACCTGCCGTTGCCTCACAGTCCAACCGCCGCTTCTCGTTCTCCTGGTCGGCTCCTCCTCGCTCCCCGTCACTCTGCCGGTGTGTGGAGCTCTCACAGGAGCCCCGAAAAGATCCCCTCCCGTAAGCCCCGTCTGTCCGCGGCAGGAGGAGCCATTGACACCGCCAGAGACACAGTCACACAGCTGAGGAGGGGAGGGGAAGACGCGCAGTCACAAGCCTGCCCCCACCTCAGCCAATCACAGCCCGCGACACAAAGCGCTGCCTACCCCGCAGCCAATCACAGCCTGCCTTACACAGAGCGACCTTCCGCACAGCCAATCAGCTGCCGTGTCTCTCTTACACACACACAGAGCACCACAGCCGCTGAAGGAAGATGGTGGCTGGGGTGGAGTTGTACTGAGCAGTCCCTCACACAGAACAGGGACGGCTGTATGTATTTATAGCCGCTTCCTGATCGCTCCAGCTCCGTGCTGTCGTACAGACAGAGGCTGCGGCATGGAGCTGCTGGACAGGCTGCCCTCCCCTATAACCAGTAATGGCTGGCAGGGTGAAGGTCTTGTGGTGACGCAGTGCCCTAGGACGTGACTGTCCTCAGTGCTGGGCACTGCCTGTGATCAGCGGCCGGGATGGTCACATGCCCTAGTGCGGCCTGTGTTATCAGAGTACACGGCTATTGTCGGGCTGGATGAGGTGATTATACGCCCGCATCCTCCTCACACTCAAAATCAACAAAAACAAAGAAAATCGGACAAAAAACTATTCACAATGTCTGAGGTCACATGATCTGCCAGGGTGGATGTCTCCGGCCATGATGATCTGTGACTACATATGTATGACAGGATCAGCGGCCACTACACATGTATGACAGGATCAGCAGAGACTACACATGTATGACAGGATCAGCAGAGACTACACATGTATGACAGGATCAGCAGAGACTACACATGTATGACAGGATCAGCAGGGACCACACATGTATGACAGGATCAGCGGCCACTACACATGTATGACAGGATCAGCAGAGACTACACATGTATGACGGGATCAGCAGGGACCACACATGTATGACAGGATCAGCAGGGACCACACATGTATGACAGGATCAGCAGAGACTACATATGTATGACAGGATCAGCGGCCACTACACATGTATGACAGGATCAGCAGAGATTACATATGTATGACGGGATCAGCAGAGACTACATATGTATGACAGGATCAGCAGAGACTACACATGTATGACAGGATCAGCAGAGACTACACATGTATGACAGGATCAGCGGCCACTACACATGTATGACAGGATCAGCAGAGACTACACATGTATGACAGGATCAGCAGAGACTACACATGTATGACAGGATCAGCAGGAACTACACATGTATGACAGGATCAGCAGAGACTACACATGTATGACAGGATCAGCAGAGACCACACATGTATGACAGGATCAGCAGAGACTACACATGTATGACAGGATCAGCAGAGACTACACATGTATGACAGGATCAGCAGAGACTACACATGTATGACAGGATCAGCAGAGACTACACATGTATGACAGGATCAGCAGGAACTACACATGTATGACAGGATCAGCAGAGACTACACATGTATGACAGGATCAGCAGGAACTACACATGTATGACAGGATCAGCGGCCACTACACATGTATGACAGGATCAGCAGAGACTACACATGTATGACAGGATCAGCAGAGACTACACATGTATGACAGGATCAGCAGGGACTACATATGTATGACAGGATCAGCAGGGACTACACATGTATGACGGGATCAGCAGAGACTACACATGTATGACAGGATCAGCAGGGACTACACATGTATGACAGGATCAGCGGCCACTACACATGTATGACAGGATCAGCAGAGACTACACATGTATGACAGGATCAGCAGAGACTACACATGTATGACAGGATCAGCAGGGACTACATATGTATGACAGGATCAGCAGGGACTACACATGTATGACGGGATCAGCAGAGACTACACATGTATGACAGGATCAGCAGGGACTACACATGTATGACAGGATCAGCAGGGACTACACATGTATGACGGGATCAGCAGGAACTACACATGTATGACGGGATCAGCACAGATTACATATGTATGACAGGATGAGGAGGAATTACACATGTATGACAGGATCAGCGGCCACTACACATGTATGACAGGATCAGCGGCCACTACATATGTATGACAGGATCAGCGGCCACTACATATGTATGACAGGATCAGCACAGATTACATATGTATGACAGGATCAGCAGAGACTACATATGTATGACAGGATCAGCTGATCATTTGTCACTTCTGGCGGGACGACCCTCTTTTTGTTTTTATTTTCGCAGCCCTCCTGATCTGCTGATCTATCCTGGTATGTTGATGGACAGATGACCTGACGGGTGACTCCACTAGTGGATTATAATAGGTGCGGTTTGGGTGGTAGCCCGGGGCCCTGAGCTCCTGGGGGCCCATGACCACCAAAAAAGACTTATACTTTCAGTGCAGTATTGTCTCCGGCTACAGTTCTGCTGTGATTTGCAAAAAACTGCTGCTTTTTACCGCAATTTTGGACAAATCAGGGCATCATGACATTATTTATCCTGTACTATGAACACCCCGCTAGTGCTGCCATAGTTACAGTGGGGGGGGGGGGGGGCAGGCTTGGTGAACAGCCCGGGGCCTATGGTGAAGTTAATCTGCCCCTGGGTAACTCCGCCACGTTCTGGCTGATCTTCGGTTTAGCGGCAGCTATAAGTGACTCTATCACCTTGATTTATTGATTTACCGATTAGATGGGTTTTTTTAACATCTTTATTTTTATATTTTCTTCCAAACAAAGAAGTAAAGATAAGTTGAAAATACAGAAACATATCATCAATTCCCAACAGTCTAGTTTTACCGATTAGATGTTTTAATGCTCAGTGTTTCTTTTTATGATTGTACATTTTTTTTGTACATTATTATGGGGGAGCCAGTTTTAACAACAGTTAAACATATGCTTTACAGCAAGCCCAGTGGTACAGACACAATGGTCTGTAGCAGACCCTATTCGCTTGAAGCGGAGAGGTTTCTAGGCATGCTCTGTGACCTGTAAGGAGGTCATTCTACAGGGAGGGGGAGGGGAACTCTGAGCTTCAGCTATTGTGAATACATGTGTTATCTGTACACTGATGTCACCTGTCAGTGTACTCCTGTCTGTGTTATCTATATACTGGTGTCACTGTACTCCTGTCTGTGTTATCTATATACTGGTGTCTCTTGTTATTGTACTCCTGTCTGTGTTATCTATATACTGGTGTCACCTGTCGCTTTACTCCTCTCTGTGTTATCTATATACTGGTGTCACTTGTCACTGTGCTCCTATCTGTGTTATCTATATACTGATGTCACCTGTCACTGTACTCCTGTCTGTGTTATCTATATACTGGTGTCACTGTACTCCATAAAAAAAATGTTTAACATAAAACCTTGATTTAAACTGCTGTTTATGATCTGAGGACACATTTACTCCAAATTGCGTTAAAGGGATAGTGCGGTCTTTAGCATTAAACAACATTGTAATATGTGTTATTTAAGTGAATGGCCCTCTTCCCCATGTCCTCTCCCCCCCAAACCCGGAAGTGTGGTGCATTATACTTACAGTATTAATGTCGACCCTTGCCGCCATCTTGGGACAATCACGTCATCTTCAGGAGACCGGCCTGACCGCTCCAGCCCTCCCTCATGCCGGCCCCCCTCCAGCACGTCATCAGCGATTGGCCTCCTGAAGAGGACGTGATTGTCCCAAGATGGTGGCGACAGTAATACCGTAAGTAAAATGCACCACACTTCCGGGTTTAGCGGGAGGGGGAACATGGGGAAGGGGGCCATTCACTTAAATAATGTAATGTGGACAGCCGGGTCCTCACAGTCAGTGACAGGCCACTGCGATCGGCCGCCCACATGGCGTATAAGTGTGACTGGTGCAGGTACACAGATCCTTGCAGCCTGATCTTCTGAGAGGGTCCACCAGAAGACAGCGGATACCACTCATCTGTGCTGTGGCATTAACCAGTGCGTGTAATCCAGTGTTTGCAGCTAATAGTTCCCTAGAGAGACTTAAAAAGTGTAAGAATTAAAAAAATATATATTGACCTAGCCCCTCCCCTAATAAAAGTCTAAATCACCCCATTTCCCATTTTATAAATAAACATGTAAAAATAAATTAGCATATTATATATCATAGCGTAATTGTCCAATCTATTAAAATAAGTGTCATGAATGTGCCTGGGATGAACTCCGTGCGCCCCTCGGCTCGTGCTGCGCGGCTGAGATGGCGCTGATTTCAGTGTTTTGTGTGTCTTGAGCAGTAACCTGAACCTTGTCTGAACACTGCTCTATTTCCTTCTGTGTGTTCAGCCACACCCGCTTTGCCTGAGATACTCCTGGCCACTCCGGAGTTAACTCTGATGCTGGTTAGCTAGTCTGATTGACTGTTCTCCCTGCCAGTCAGGTTGCTCTTGCCCCAGGTGTTCTGAGGAGATCAGGGGTCTGGTCCAATCAGCTTCTGCACTGGACCTCTGGTCTCCTATATAGTGTCTGCCAGCCTGCCTCTCACTGCCGGATATTGAGCTTGTCTCTGCCTGGTTCTGTGTTTGCTATTCTTGCTCTGTTTATTCTGACTCTGCTTTGTATTTCTGACCATTCCTGCTTGCCGCCTGCCCTGACCATATTGCCTGTTTATTGACCTCGCCTTTGGATTGTGATTTTGTACTTTTGCTGCCCGTTTGTTGTGACCCGGACTGTCGACCATTCTTTATTGTGTTTTGTCTGTCTGTCTTGTCTTTGTGTCCCACCTAGCCAGTGCAGGGACTGACGCCCAGTTGCTCGCCGCCATCTTAGGGCGGATTGTGGCAAATAGGTAGAGGACAGTGGGCGGGGCTGAGCTTAGGAATCACTGTCTTGTATTGTCCAGCTATCCGGTTCCTGACAATAAGATGATATTCCCGCACGGTGAGCGGCATAAAGAAAAAGCCGTTAAAAACGCCAGGATTGACGACTTTTTAAATTACATTATATATATAAAAAATGTAAAAAAAAGAAATGATCAATACATCCTATCTACACAAATATGGTACTAATAAAAACTAGAGATTATGCTCAAAAAATGACGCCCCATACAGCCCCGTGGATGAGAAATAAACAATGGAGCGATTGTAATCACACCTATGTGCAGAAAAGAAAGCTTTACTGTTAAAAAATAGTAAAACATTAGAAAAGCTCTATAACCATACATTCCCTGACGTCCCATCAGCGGCACAATAATGGGGTATTTTGCCTCTGTGTACTGGGCAGGACAAAAGGAATATTTAATAGAACTAACCAGTTAAAAGAAAGACTCCTCCCCTCCAGGAGTATAAAGGTAGCCTACACCCAGTGAGTAGTTTTATTTTGGCCTGGTGTAGGGCAGGACTGGTGTTCTCCTCCTCCCACCCAGTCTTCACTTTTAGCGGTCATACCATTTTGGCCAAAGAGGTCTTGGTTTGCCCAACTCATATCCATGAGCAAGGGAGACTATTGGAAATTACCGACGATACACAACCTAGTGTCTGAGGGCACTCACTTGTGTCAGGATCTGGAGTCTCTCCACCTAACAGCTTGGAGATTGAACGGACCTTATTGAAGAATAAAGGTTTTTTCCAATAGAGTACTGGATACACTTTCTCATACGAGAAGTGAAGCCACCAACAGGTCTTATGCTAGAGTCAGAAGAGTTTTCCAAACTTGGTGCTCTTCTAGACAAAAAGACCCTACTGATCCCTCTATTCCAGACATACTGGAATTTTTGCAAGATGGATTCGATAAAGGCCAACTTGGTACTTTCACCAAGTACCCTCAAGGTTCAGTTAGGCTCCATGTCGGTCTTCTTACAGAAGAGACTTCTCCAGATTCCAGAGGTAAAGAATTTTACTAAAGCCATATCTCGTCTCCGTCCAAGAATATCTAGACCAGTATGTCCCTGGGATCTATCTTTAGTTCTCAAAAGTCCTGGCGGCCCAGCCTTTCGAACCCATATTTGAAATTTCCCTCAAATTACTTAATTTGAAAACTGTTTTTCTTTTAGCCATAACTTCAGCTAAAAGAATAGGAGAACTTTAGGCTCTGTCTTCTTCTGAGCCCTATACTACTTTTTTGTCAGATAAAGTTCTTCTACAACACTTACCTACTTTCGCTCCAAAGGTGCCATGTTTTTCTAACCTGAATCAGCTGATTTCCATACCTACTTTATCTCAGGAAGCGATTGCCAAAGACCAGACTTTGGAAAAGTTGGATATTGTAGGATGTCTAAGAATGTACTTACAGTGTACTAAAGAGTTCAGAAAATCCGAAAATGTATTCATTTCCTTTATGGGGAAGAATAAAGGAATGAAGGCTTCCAAGCCAACAATTTCTAGATGGATTATATGTCGTGGTAAATACTTGTAATGAAAGAATTTTAGGAGTGATACCTTTATTGGCCAACAAAAAATTGTTAGAGCTGTGAGCTTTCGGGATTCACAAGATCCCTTCGTCAGACAAGTTCACAAACGAATAAATAACTTACAGAAACAGCACAAAATTTCAGGGATGTTACAAGCAAGAAAGGAGAGACATCTGTGAATAAGGGGGGGGATTCATTTGTGAACTTGTCTGACGAAGGGATCTTGTGAATCCCGAAAGCTCACAGCGATAACAATTTTTTGTTGGCCAATAAAGGTATCACTCCTAAAATACTTTGATTACAAGTATTTACCACGATATGGATTTTTCTGGCTAACACGGTACCATACTATACATTTTATTATAATAGATGGATTACAGAATGTATCAGTATGTGTTACTTACACAGTAATATGGATCCTCCAGAGTTCACTAAGGCACATTCCACTCGCTCGGTGGCTTCTTCTTCTGGGGCCGAAAAAGCATTGATTCCTCTGGATCAGATTTGCCTGTCGGCATCATGGTCTTCTCCCAAGACTTTTTTCAAATATTACAGGATCAGTTCCGTATCTGCTCCAGTGCTTTTTTCATTGGTTGCAGGTGGCCTTCCCTTAGGGGGTTTTGTATGTGCTAATACCCATTATTGTGCCGCTGTGGGACGTCAGGGAAGTTAACATTCTGTATGTTAATGTGTTTTCTTTAAGTCCCATCAGTGGCACAAGCTTCCCGCCCTATTGTATTGTATTATTATTAGGCTACCTTTATACTCCTGGAGGGGAGGAGTCTTTCTTTTAATTGGTCGGTTCTATTAAATATTCCTTTTGTCCTGCCCAGTACACAGAGGCAAAATACCCGATTATTGTGCCGCTGATGGGACGTCAGGGAAAACACATATACATCGCTGTACTCAGACTGACCTGAAGGATAAAGATATTGGGTCTGTTTTACTGTACAGTGCGTTACGGAAACGCCCTAAAACCAGCAGAATAGCTTTTTTTACCCAATTTCACCCCATAATTAATATTTTTGGGGTTTCTTCATACATTTTATGGTAGATTGAAAGGTGCCAATATAAAGTACACTTATTTCTGAGAAAAGTAACAATCCCTCACATGGCCCTGTGGATGGAGAAATAAGGAAAAAAAACTAAATGTGAGAATGAAAATTGGCACCAGGTCATTGTGAGCTCTGTCCTTCAGGGGTGAAATCCACAGGCAATAGCTGTCAGGCAAACGTTTGTTCAGCTGACCACATAAAGGTTCATTCAGTCAACAGCTATCTCCTCTGATCCATAGATACATGTTAGTATTCAGCCGACAGGTTTCTCCTCTGATCCCTACATACATGTTAATATTCAGCCGACAGGTTTCTCTTCTGATCCCTACATACATGTTAATATTCAGCTGACAGGTTTCTCCTCTGATCCCTACATACATGTTAATATTCAGCCGACAGGTTTCTCTTCTGATCCCTACATACATGTGAACACTGAAACAGCCGACAGCTATCTCCTCTGATCCCTACATACACATGAATGTTCAAACAGCCAACAGGTTTCTCCTCTGATCCCTACATACACGTTAACATTCCAACAGCCAACAGGTTTCTCTTCTGATCCCTACATACATGTGAACATTCAAACAGCTGACAGGTTTCTCTTTTTTTCCATGGAAAACAAATGGAAAATGCATTGATATTCTTGATACATATGATACCAGGAGGTCTCCCCACACACATAAGATAGGTGACTGCTCCTCCGAAAATCAGCAGGTTCATCTGACTTTCCTCTACACTGTGTTCTGTATGCGACTATACCCATAGCCATACTCCAACCAATAGCCGCTGCACAACTGCGGGGGAAGAAATAGGGGAGCGGGTGCAACCGCATTCAGAATGCAAATGTGGAAAGAAAGCCTCATGTTTACACAGTTTTATCTGACAGATCATTGAAGCCAAAGCCAGGAACAGACTATAAACAGGGAACAGGTCAGAAAGAAAAGACTGAGAGTTCTACTCTTCTCAAATCCATTCCTGGCTTTGGCTTCAATAATCTGTCTGTGTAAACGTCCCATGATATCACACTATAAGGGGTGTCTGGATTAGAGATCCCATGTTTACAACATCAGACCATTTTCCAGCACCTAATGATGTTTTTGTGTCCATATTTCGTCTCTAAGTCCCATCCCAGCCGTCGAATAACCTAATAAGTGATCATAGGGATCGATGATGCTTCCTCCTCAGCTCTCTGTTCCAGAATCTGCCCCCATAATACAAATGCAAAAATGAATCACAAGCATCGTATTATCTATAAGCAGCCTTACAGCTTTACTAGAGGCTCCTGTAATATGTAACAAATGTGGGACAATGTATGTGGGTTACATGGTAGAGGCTCTGCTATTCCTTGTAGCAGTGGACAGGGTTTCCCTCCCCTGGCCGATCAGCATAAGGTGTAGTGTGTTTGCTGATTATTGATTGACAGCTGACGCACCAGTTAGCTATCGGTATCTGGGCAGGACCTGGAGTCTCAGCCCCAATCACGCCTGGGGCTGGGACTCCAGGCTCCATAAGTACCTTCCCCTGTTTTCATCCTTTGCCTGCAATACAGCCGAGTTATCGAGCGTTTCTTCATCTAGCGATTACTCTGACTTGTACTCCTGATTACCCAACTTTTGGCCTGTACTCTATCTATTCTTTGGGTCTTTACTTTGTACTTATATTGACCGTCTGTTACCGACTAGGACCTCAGACTATCCCCTTTTTGTGTTAGTCTTGTCTCTGTTTTGTGTTTCCACTTTGATGAGGTTAGGGAACGCCGCCCAGTTGTCTGCTGCCATTTAGGGCTGTCGAGGCAAGTAGACAGGGACAGCTGGGGCGGGTGACAGTCCTAGGGCTGCACCTGTCTGTTGTCATACCAGACGCCCCTACCTGACATTATCACAGGCCATTACCGAAGTCTCTCCCGGCGGTTCGGCATGAGTACCGACACGTCAGTCTCCAACCGCCTTGATAAGTTGGCTACTCAACTTAAGGGTGTTGCAGGGTTGGTAGCGCAACTGTCTAACCAGGTGGACAATTTGTCCCAGACTACCTCCCCATCATCCCTGATACAGAACTCGGTGACAGGTAGTACAACATAAGTCAAAAAGGCTACTGCCTGGTTTGATGGAAACTCAGACAAGTTTCGGACCTTAAGGGAATCATGTTACCTGTGTTTCCGTTTTAATCCGTTTGTTTCAGACTCTGCGGGGGTTGCTATGGTTGTCTCCCTTCTCCAAGGACCCCCTCAGGATTAGGCCTTGGCCCTTCTTCCTGAGGCTCCTGAGTGTTCAGTAGAGACATTTGTCTTCTTCTTCGGTCACATATACGATGACCCCAACCGTGTCACTGTAGCGGAATCCCATCTTTTGTCCATCCAGCAGGGTCATCGCTAGAGATAAGCAAACCGAACCCGAACCTCGGACGGTTCGCTCATCTCTAGTCATCGCACCGTGGAAGAATACTGCTTTGAGTTCCGCCAATGGTGCACCCTATAAAGGATGTTACGGTTAGTCACCCCACTCCTGACCCCCTTAGTGCTTACATGACACTTGCTGTTACCATTCACAGGAGACTGAGGGAGAGGAAACAGGTAAAAATGGGGGTGACGACAGCTCAGACAAGATCCAGCCAGCTTCCTAAGTCCTTTTCCAAGGTTACGGAGCCATCTCCACCTCCAGTGACCCCTGACGAATCCACGGTCTGTAGGTAAAATCGCCTGGAGCTCTCCCTTGGCCTGTATTTTGGGAAGCTTGGTCACTATCTGAAGGACTGTCCTTCTAAGCCTCCTCAGAAGTTGGGAAACTCCAGTGCCTGAGTGATGGTCTGGAGGGTCACTCAGGCACACCGGTGTGATGTTTCTTTTACCTGTTACCCTGGTTTCTAAGAATATTGTTTTTGCGTGTTCTGCTATGGTCGACTCAGGTGCCTCCCTGAGTTTTATCCGTACCCCAGTGGCAATGTCATTGGGTCTTGAATTGGTACCCCTTTGTTGTCCTTTTACAGTGACTGGCACAGATTCTATCCCTCTGAGTGGTGGAGCAGTGAAATACCGTACTCCCCAAGTGGCCATGCAGGTTGGGTGGCTCCATCATAAGGAGATATCGTTTTTTGTAATGGATAAGCTAGCCACAGATATCATTCTGGGCTTACCATGGCTATGTCTGCATAACCCGGGTTTTGACTGGAGAACCACAGAGCTGATTAAGTGGGGTAGTTCCTGTGGTTCCCATCTGACTAAGGTAAATCCCCTAGTATGTACTGTTAATGATGTCTCTGATCTCCCTAGTTATATTACTGACTTTGCAGACGTATTTAATGAGGCCATTGCTGACACCTTGCCCCCTCACTGTCCGTATGACTGCGCCATCAATCTCATGTCTGGAGCCAGGTTTCCTATAGGCCGTATTTTTAACTTGTCCCCCCCAGAGCGGGAGTCATGTCAAGACAGTCTGAAGAAGGGTCACATCTGGCATTCGGTGTCACCACTGTGTGCTGGTTTCTTTTTTTGTATATAAAAAAAAAGATGGCTGCTTCCGCCCTTGTATTGATTACATGGAGCTTAATAGAATAACTATAAAGGACCAGCACCTACTTCCCCTGATCCCGGATCTTCTGAACCAGGTAGTAGGTGCTCATTGGTTCTTTAAAATTGACCTTCGGAGCACCTACAATCTGATCCGGATCAGGGAAGGTGACGAATGTAACACGGCATTTAACACTCCCGAGGGGCATTTCGAGTATCTGGTAATGCCCTTCGGGTTGAGTAATGCTCCTGCCGTTTTTCAGAGATTCGTCAACAATATACAGTATTTCGTGACTTGTTTAGTCAATACCTGGTTATTTACGTGGATGGTATTCTTATGTACTCCACGGACTGGGAATCTCATGTTAAGCACGTCCGTGAGGTATTATCCAGGTTAGGAAAGAATTCTTTGTGTGCCAAGCTATCTAAGTGCTTGTTCGATGTGAAAGAGGTTGGGTTCCTTGGATACATAATAACTCCTAACTCGGTAGAAATGGACCCTAAGAAGGTGTCAGCAGTGCTTGAATGAGCAAGACCCACTACCTTGAAAAAGGGTTCAGAGGTTCTTGGGGTTTGCCAACCTCTATAGGAAATTTATTCATAACTTTTCATTGACTGTCAAACCTCTCACAGAGTTAACCAAAAAAGGTGTGGACCCAACCTCTTGGCCACCTGAGGCCGAACAGGCCTTTACCCAGTTAAAAGGAAGTTTCTCTTCTGCCCCTGTATTGGTGCATCCAGACTCTGAGCTGCCATTCGTGTTGGAAGTGGATGCATCCAAAGCTGGTGTTGGGGCAGGGAAAAGAACCACACACTGTTGCATTCTTTTCCAGGAAGTTCTCCACTTCTGAAATCAATTACAATATTGGCAGCCAAGAACTTTTGGCCATTAAATGGACCTTTGAGGTGTGGAGACAGTTCCTGGAGGGAGCCAGACACCAAGTAACAGTATTAACTGATCATAAAAACTTGTTATATTCGGACAAGGCCAATAAGTTAAATCCCAGACAAGGTAGCTGGGTGTTGTTCTTCAACCATTTTAATTTTATTGTTACATATCGCCCAGGTTCTAAAACTGTTAAGGCAGACGCCTTGTCCAGGAGTTTTGGTTTCTGTGAAATGGCGAGGTGGAACCAGAGACAATTCCCAGTGCTAAGTCCTTAGAAAGTCTGTTTGTTCGCCATGTCCTCTGTTTAGGCTGGGTTCACACTGCGTTTTTGTAATCCATTCAATGTATTCGTTTTTAATTGGTCACTTTTAACGGACAGTAAACCGTAGTAAACACTACTTTTTTGTCCGTTAAAAAAACGCATCCGTTTCGATTTGTATTTTTTATTTTTAGAATGGAAGTCAATGGAAAAACGGATCCAAACGGATGACACACAACTGCATCCGTTTTTTTATACATCCATTTTTGCCATAAAACTTATACGTTAAATAGATTGCAAAAATACAGTGTGAGCCCTGCCTTACATGGCTTACCAGTAAATATTGTGTCAGATAGAGGCGTTCAGTTTGTCTCTAAGTTCTGGAGAGCATTTTGTGGTTTGCTGGGGGCAACGTTGTCGTTCTAAAAACCAATGGGCAGACAGAACGCATGAATCAATCCCTAGAGCAATACCAGAGATGCTACATTTCCGATAACCAAGACAGATGGTCAGAATATCTACCCATGGCTGAATTTCAGGTTTGTCTTGTTCTTTATATATATCTTTTATATATTTTAATTGTTTTTAATTTAGGTTATATGTGAACATTGTATGTTGGTTTGTTGCTTTTTCTTTCCCCCAGCAGGATATACTGGTTTATTTGATTTTTTACTTATTTATTTGTTCTTCTCTCTCTCTTTTTTCTTTCTTTTTCTCCAGGTGTAATCATGTTTGATCATCTAGCCCAGATGTGGGGGGCATTCTCTGGCCTCCCCCATATTGGACATATATATTATCTGGTCCCTATGCAATATTTATCTTGTTACTTGTGGATGGTACTCTATATTATGTGTATTTTTTATGGTATTCTTTGTATTGGTGATATATACTCTGACTCACAGAGGTGGATATGAATCGAGTTACACCTAGTTGGGGATATGTGCAATTGCAATTTAGGTGTTTATGAATTTCTTATCAACATTGTATATATATTTGTATTTTTACACTTATTATGGATTATATACTTTCTTATTTATTTATTAACTATAAATGATGCACTTTATATTTATATTTGAATTAGTATTTACTATTATATTTATATAGCTACCTCTAAATGGGACTATTCATCTGTGCATGTACACAGCTTACTATTTGGGTGTTTTTTATGTTTATGTTTGTGTCTATACACTATTATGTACATATATATTTGTCTAATTATCATATATCCAGATATTGAATTTTCAGATTATATAGTGGGTAAGTGTCACGGTGGGTATTTGTTTTTTATGTTTTCACTGTTCACCTATTTATTTCACCTTTTAAGCACTGTGTGGCACTCTGCACTGTACCTTGCACTTTATACTTATTATTTATTATTTATTATTCATCACTCACTTATTACATGTTATACTTCACCATCCTTTCTTTATGTTGTTGGCTGTGTGTATGTCCGATGTCTAAGTCCTGTTTCAGCACCATTGCGCATGCGCGGGATCCAGAGCTCTAGGACACGTGATGCGGCCGCGGTCATGTGACCGGGAACGCATTCACGTTACTATGATACGTCACGCGGTGCGGTCGCGGTCACGTGACCGGGAACGCACCCATGTTACTGTGATACGTTATCACATGACATTATCAGGTGACCGGCAGGTGATCATGTGACCTGAGGCACTTCCGGTTCGGCACCTGACACCTGGGGAGACAGTAATGGCGCCGATTTGAGTGGTGAGTGTGTTACACCTGATGCGGGGTGGGAGGTTGGACTGGGGGAAGTTGTGTGATTGGTTCAGGGATGATTGCGAAGATGACGACCAGCCGTTTAGCCAAGATATGATAGGTCTTTAGACATATAAAGGAGACAAGCGACCTGATTGCCACTACCCTTGATAAAGCCTGTACGGCGAAACGCAGCGTTGGGTGAGTGGTAGTACTGGGCAGGACATTTCCTGAGACCTGAGGTATCTCTGTATGACACATATGCACTTTTTCTTAAATTAAGTTTTTGGGTATTGCATTATTGAGATTGCACTTAGTTTGCACTGTAGCCTGCACTTGCAGCATTGTATATCCAGTATCATCATTATTTTCTTTAGTACATATTTTTTCGTCATTTTTTGGTGTGTACTCTCCGTACCTCTGTGGGTCAAGTGATATACCATCATCTACTTAAGTTATAGGACTTGTAATATTTATACATTTTTTCCTGCCTTGTATACCATTTGATGTATGTGCTGTATGGATTTCTGCTCCCTTTTTTAATATGGTTTTAAATATGCTTTCTGTATGTAACAATAAAGTATTCTTTGATAAATGTAGTATTGTGTCCAGCATCTTTTAGTTGTCGGTTATAAGTATTGCTCTGATGCGCATGGATATTGGTTAAAAGAGGTCCTTCTTTGATTAACTAACCATGGCTGAATTTAGTCTTAACAACCACACAAACACTTCCACTCAACGTACCCCTTTTTCTGCAACTATGGATTCCACCCGTGATTGTCTGTCATTCCAAGTAACAAAACTCTATTTAAATCTGTAACAGAGTTAACTCAAAAACTGTGCACAGTTTGGGCAGAGAGTCTAGCGACTCTCCAAAATGCCCAGCAAAAACAAGTTAAATAGCGTTGTCTCGGCCCTGACTACACAATAGGTGATAAAGTTTGGTTATCAACGAAAAACTTGCATCTTCTCGTACCCTCTCATAAATTCGCTCCCCGTTCGCATCATCAAAGTCATTAACCCGGTATCTTTTAAACTGCAGCTACCTTGTTCTCTTCGCATTCACCCGGTGTTTCACAAAAGCCTACTCAAACAGTATATTCCTCTTGTGGTTTCTTGTCCTCCACCTTCTCCAGTGGTAGTACAGGGGGAGTTAGAATTTGTGGTGGAATCCTACAGTATCTAGTACATTGGAAGGACTATGGTCCTGAAGAGCGAACATGGGTCTCTGCCTAAGATCTCCATGCTCCTGACTTGGTGGAAAAATGTTATTCTTTATACCCCACCAAGCCCAGAGGTCCTTGTGAGGGTCTGAAGGCCCCTCCTCAGGCGGTGGGTGGGGGTTCTGTTAGGACTTGGGCCGTGCGTTCGGCTTGGCGTCCATAACAGCCGGACTGCTTTTCATGTTTTTCTCTATTCCTTGTTGTAGCAGTGGACAGGGTTTCACTCCCCTGGCCGATCAGCATAGGTGTTTTGTGTTTTACTGATTATTGATTGACTGCTTACACACCAGTTAGCTGTCGGTATCTGGGCAGGACCTGAAGCCTCAACCCCAATCACGCCTGGGTCTGGAACTAGAGGTTCCAAAAGTACCTTCCCCTGTTTCCCATCTCTTGGCTGCAAAAGAGCCTAGTTACCTAGTGTTTCTTAACCCCTTAGCGACCCATGACGTATCTAATACGTCATGGCGCCGCGGGGGGTGTTCAGAGCGGGGTCCCGCCGGGACCCCGCTCTGAACGGCGCTGATCCTGGCTGACACGTGCAGCCGGGCAGTGCCTCTGTTAGCCGGCGCGGGTCCCGTTGCCGCGCCGGCTAATTAAGCACTTCAATGCAGCTGTCAAACCTGACAGCTGCATTGAAGGGCTTGAGACATCACATCCCTGGTGTCTAGTGGGTCGGATCTCCCCCCCGCGATGCGATCACGGGGGGGGAGATCCGTTCTTCTGCCCGTGCCGGGCCTCAGCGTCGGAATGACGCTGATCCCGGCTCGGCAGTAGATTGCTAAATGGATCAGGTTAGGGAGCTCCGCCCAGTTGTCCGCTGCCATTTAGGGCTTTCGAGGGAAGTAGCCAGGGACAGCTGGGGCGGGTGACAGTTCTAAGGCTGCACATGTGTGTTGTCATCTCAGACCCCCCTACCTGGCGAGGAGGAAGATGTGTCTCTTACAGTTTGTCTCTTACCTTCCTCCTTCCTGTGCTGTCCTCATTCCAGAGCACTGTGCCATTAATCATAATCAATGGAGCAGGTGGGCCAGATCAGCACTCGGTGGGATTACACTGATAACAGCACAGGAACAGTCCCAAGGATGAAGGTAAGAGACATACCGTCCTCCTCACCGCCCTGTGCACAATGGGAGATTCGCCTAACCTACTGATAGTTCCCCTTTAAAGGAAACAGTAATGTCTGAGAAACATTTTCGCGGAACTTTGCATTGTTGCATAATGAGACTTATTAAAGGGATAGTTCATTCATTTTTTACACACTATGGCTATGTTGCCACTCTGTACTGATAAATGCAGACAACGGCCCTTGTAGTGTGAACATTGCCTAAATATGACTCCTGGCTGGCCTAAATCACCCCAGCAATTCCCATTAGTTCAGATATACAGACGGTTCATACCTCCATTGTATTTACATTAAAGAGGTTCTCCAGCGTTATAAAAACATGGCCGCTTACAGACACAGCACCGCTCTTGTCTCCAGGTCAGGTGGGGTTTGCATTTAAGCTCCATTCATTTTAATAGAACTAAGCTGCAAAACCTGCATCAACCTGAAGAGGAGAGCGGCACTGTGTCCGGAAGATGTTTTTCTAACGCTGGATTGAAATAATTTTGCTAGTTGGAAAACCTGTTGAAAGGGCCTGACAGGATCTGATCTAAAGATTAGCGAGAGCCTGTAAGAGATGGGGATGTCATAAGGGGGGGGGGGGGGCACATAGCTGGGTACTGGGGTATCTGCACCTTTATTGTAGTCGTCTGCAATCTGCAACAAAATGCTTTGTAATGAAGTGTCATAGAGGAGTGGCCATACCTCTGGTGCCCTAGCCACACCCCTATGACACTTATGAGAATCAATAAAAAGCATTTCTGTATAAGAATGTACAGTCTCCCTGCTCTGCAGCCATGTCCGCAGCTGGTGACACCTTCTGGCTCATGGTTTCCCTGTAAGGGAGATAGATACAGGCCTGACCATAGATTACAAGATCCAAACAGTCAGAATTACTCACTGTGCTCTCCGACAGCGTCTAACCCTCTATGTTAGCAGAATCTATGACAGGGAGAGGAATGGCAGCCGCGTATGGTGTCAGTCTCATGGTGCCTGCCAGGCAATGTGTCAAAACTTTTATAAATGTCAAGTACTTGACTTTTATAAACTTTACTTTCTCTTACTCTGTAATTGATTGCAGACGTGTCCGACGGTTCCAGCCAATATTTTGTAACTGCAGTGTAATTCTCACCTCTTCATGCAGTTTGTATTACTGGTCTCCTGGAATCGGCATTAGTGCCCAGGTGAGGCTGCGTTCCCTGTAAATCATACACCTACACCCCTCTAAGTACCCTGTGATGTCACTGCTCAGGAATAATACAGTGATGTCATAGTACAGGGGTGATACAGCCGGTACTCACTGGCACAGTATAGCACCATGTAGCATTAGGCTATGTTCACACACAGTATTTTTGCTCACTATTTTGCAACCAAAACCAGGAGTGGATTGAAAACACAGAAAGGCTATGCTCACACACTGTTGAAATTTAGTGGATGGCCGTCATTTAATGGCAAATAATTGGCGTTATTATAAAACACCGTTATATATAAAATAACAGCTATTATGTGTCATAAAATGACCGCCACCCACCAAATTTTAACAGTGTGTGAGCATAGCCTTACTTTGTTTTTAATCCACTTCTGGTTTTGGTTGCAAAATAGTGAGCAAAAATACTGTTTGTGAACCCAGCCTTAGGCTATGTTCACACAGCGTTAATTCAGCATTAATCATGGCCGTTGTTGCCGATTTGCAACACGGTCGTGGTTAATACTGAACTTACACTGTGCTGCAGCTAGAGGGAATCCCGTCTGGAGTGTATACACATAATACATATATACATACACATGGCAGGTGTTTTTCCTGTCAGAATCTACTGAAGCCTGAATATGCTGATCACATGGTAAATCCACGACTATCAATTTAATCAAAACTACAGAGATCTCATAATCAATTTGTCTTTAATTATGTAAACAAAGAAAACAGCGAATGTGGGAACCTAGCCTCAGATCATGCCCCCCCCATTTATATGTGAGAACACATAATGCATGCGACATTTACATCAGTGTTTGTCAGCCTTTTCCACCTCGGGCCCCCCCCCCCACCAAATATGTTCTACAAAATACAGAAAAATGGCATTGAGTGACTCACAGGTGACGTCATTTCCTCTTTTCTTCCCCACCAGGCCCGGACCACCAGGACGATTTCTTCCAGCTACAATCCATCTGTGCAGAACCTGCCAAACAAACATCTTAGGCTCCACACTTTCCCAGCAGCTTCTGTAGTGACCTCTGGTGTGGAGGTGCGGCAAGTCACTTGCCAGATGGTTAGATTTGACGTCACTCCTGTGGTGGTTGGCCGAGATATAGCCCTGCCTGTTGGTGTTATGTTGTGACGCCAGTGCCGGTTGGGCACACAGGTATGGTTTTATTTTAATGGGCTTACTTTACCTTTTTCCCCTGTGGACAGTAACCTACCAGGCTGTTTCGAGGTCCCTTGGGATATTATCACGGTGGTCCAGAGTGGAGTAGTGACTCACCCGGACTATTGGCACTGCCACCCACAGAAAAAGGAAATGTCCCAAGGAAAATGCATTTACTGTGCAGGTGTTTAGTAAAAAAACAGAGTCTCGTTGAAAAAAATATAATCTTGTCTACTGTGAAGAGTCTTGATACAGGAAGCAGGTAATACAGCTTTGCCTTGATATGGTACGTTATACTTGATAGGCTAGATCTGATCTGAGAGTGAAGCAGAAGATACAGCTGTGCTGGCTGGGTTGTGTGCTGAGAGTTAGAAAGTTTAGAAGAGTAGAGAGGAGGATGTTGAGGGAGTCCCAGCCCAAGTAGTACTGTGCTCTGCCGGAACTTCAGATGTAGAATGAGTAGAATACTTGAGAGTAGAGAGAGAATACTTGTGCCTGTGTTTTGACTCTTTGGTCTTTGCACTACCTATTGCCCACCAGTGTCGGGTGACCCGTCCTAGAGGGTGACACAAGCCCCAGACCTTGTTACCTGGAATGAGTTAAGTGGTCAGAGTTCTCCGATGACACCCGTGCTGCGAGATAAAGTGCATAGGCTTCTAGCAATTTTGCTTTATCTGGATCAGTTCCTTTACTCTGTGTGGATACTGCCCTGCACTGTGTTCCTCTGGTCCGGGGCGTGGGTTAAGATGATCCCTGACTTGTCCTCTCTAGTAGCAACTTAACACTGCATAGTGTCTAGTAAGGTTGCTTGAAGAGAACCTGTATCTAGGTGCATGTGCTCTACGTCTAGACCACAACTTAGACTGGGGACCTGGCAGGAGCCAGGGCCCAACTTGACTGCTGTAGGGAGTGTCCTAGCTTGCGTCCTTCCTCTACAGAATCTAAGGCAAAAGACCTCACACTTCCTCTACCCATGTGACTTCCTTCCTACAGCAGGTGTAAACTGTGCTGTGAGTGGGTGAGGAGTGCGTGTGTAAGAAGCAAAGAGAAAGATGATAGGTTAGAAAAGTAAAGAACTCTTATTGGTGTACAGATCCATGTGGTGCATAAACAAAACAATAACCCTTTCCTTCCTACAGCTGTGCAATATCTGGATATACATACTAGCAACAACGACATCTAGTGCCGAAACTCTAGTACTGCTACATCACCACTTACACTTACAAGTATGCGAAGGGTGTAACCAATAGCAACGCCCGTGGTGGGACACCATACTTCCACCATAATGTCCCTGCTGTGCCCCCATGTAGTTATAATATCCCCCTGCTGTGCCCCCCACATAGTAATAATGTCTCCTGCTGTGCCCCCTTATAGTAATAATGTCTCCTGCTGTGCCCCCTTATAGTAATAATGTCCCCTGCTGTGCCCCCATATAGTAATAATGTCTACTGCTGTGCCAATAATGTCTACTGCTGTGCCTCCATATAGTAATAATGCCCCCTGCCCTGATGTCACAGTATACGGATACTCAGCGCTGTGATGTCACAGTATACGGATACTCAGCACTGTGATGTCAAAGTATACAGATACTCAGGGCTGTGATGTTAAACAGTGCACACAGTGATGACAGTATTCTATCCAGTCTTCCAGTACTTTTCAGCTGCTGTATGTCCTGAGGGAAGTGGTGTATTGTCTGCAGTCTGACACACAGCTCTCTGCTGCCACCTCTGTCCATGTCAGGAACTGTCCAGAGGTGGCAGCACAGAGCACTGTGTCAGATTGGAGAGAATACACCACTTCCTGCAGGACATACAGCAGCTGAAAAGTACTGGAAGACTGGATAGAACACTGTCATCACTGTGTGCACTGTTTGACATCACAGTGCTGAGTATCTGTATACTGTGACATCACAGCGCTGATAACCCTAACCCTGGGGGGAATAACCCTAACCCTGGGGGGAATAACCCTAACCCCAGGGGGAGTTACCCTAACCCCAGGGGGAGTAACCCTAACCCCAGGGGGAATAACCCTAACCCCAGGGGGAATAATCCTAACCCCAGGGGGGGAATAACCCTAACCCCAGGGGGAATAACCCTAACCCCAGGGGGAATAATCCTAACCCCAGGGGGGGAATAACCCTAACCCCAGGGGGAATAACCCTAACCCCAGGGGGGGAATAACCCTAACCCCAGGGGGGGAATAACCCTAACCCCAGGGGGAATAACCCTAACCCCAGGGGGGGAATAACCCTAACCCCAGGGGGAATAACCCTAACCCCAGGGGGGCTTCTAGTATAAGTGTAAAAAAAAAAAAAAAGTGTTGTTAATAAAAAGCCCCCTCCCCTAATAAAAGTTTGAATCACCCCCCTTTTCCCATGTAATAAATAAAAATAAATAAATAAACATGTGTGGTATCGCCGCGTGCGTAATCGCCCAAACTATTAATTTATCACATTCCGGTTCTCGCACGGTAAATGGTGCAAGCAAGGTGCAAAATTGTGCATTTTTGGTCGCATCAAATCCAGAAAAATTGTAATAAAAAGCGACCAAAAAGTCGCATATACGCAATCAAGGTACCTCTAAGGGGTTAATGCTATGGCTGAGTGGTATACTTACTGTAATAATACTGCGCCGTTCCCTCACCACCTCCTCTTACTTATCCTTCCCGTTTACCATGTTCATAGTTCAATCAAATAAAACTTCCATCTTGTAAGCACCATGCGAGAGATTGATCAGAGTCGCACTGTAAAATTGGGATTTTATATAATATCAAAGCTGAGCGGGGGGATTTATATGGGGACTAAGATCTAAGTAACACGCAGAAGTAAGTGCTGTAAGTGTCCCGGTCTGAACTCCGGGGGGTGTCAGGTGTCATGTGACCCGGCACATCATGGCTCCCCTCCAGGTCTGCACCAGGCCGAGCTCTCATAGATACAGAAGGCTTCCGCTCACCTTCCTCCCTGCAGACGCCGCTCTCAGCACTTAAGACGACGATTTCTATTCCCTAAAACTTTTCACTCAGATTAATGCACTGAAGAAAACGTGCAGCTTCTCCGCTCATCGCAACGCTTCGCTTCCCACTTTACAGCAAATCCATTAACAGTCATTTCTATCAGAAGAAAATCTCAGAAGTGACCAAGATGAAAACCTGTCCCCAGTTTCCTGCTTAGTAACCGTATAAAAGGAAGATACAGAAATAATCCACCAATAGGATGTAGCCCGCACTGACACTGCGGCCCGGTGGTTGTTGTCGCCCGTCAGCACCGTCTTTTATTCACTTCAGTCCATTAACAAATATGTCAGTCTGAGAATTTGTAATAAGTCTATAATAAAATATTCTGATCTGTGAGAGGATGGGGCTTATAAAGGGGGAAAAGTCCATCTGAGGGTTTTAACAAATTAGATTGTGTGTTTTTTGTGTTTTTTAAGACAAAAACATCCGTGGTTGGCGATTAAAACTTTGTCCGTTCTTGCCTTAAAATAATGCACTGCATTGCACTCTATGGGCCCACCGGCTGTTTTTCACACACTGTATGGCCGTTGTTCCCTACAGCTGCACAAGTATTTGACTGATTCTTTGAAATTCTGTTTACACATTATTGTATCACCAGTTTCATTTATCTAATCTTTTTGGTATCATTGCACATTTGCACTTTACATACAATCAGATATTTTTCAGGTCCCTAGTTTTTGGACCAAGTTCACATTAGTATGCGTTTTTTTGTACACTGATTTATTGTTGCATACTGATCTATTTTTGCACAGTGATGCGTTTTTGCTCATTGCACTTTAATTACATGTCACATCTCAATCACAATTCCACACTAGTATGCCTTTTTGCGTTTTTTTTGCACATTGATGTGTTTTTTTTGCACATTGATGTGTTTTTTTGCACTTTACATTTGCACATAGTTATTTGCACTATATGGAGTTTCTGTCATATTTTCGGTTTCATCATTGTTTGTTTGTTTGTTTTTGGTTGCCGTAATAAATTTGTCACTATGATTTTGTAGTTTTAGCACTTTTTCACTTATAATCTACATATATATGTAATCTATTATGTGACACATAGTCTGTGATACTTTATGTATGTATTTAATGTGTTATATTTATTTGCTCTCCATCATATCATGAATTTATTATATTTTTGTATCCTCCTTTGCTATTACATTATACCCATCTCAGTATTATATGCCATTATTCATCCTTCTTATCCGGCCGGTAGTAGAGCGCATGCAGTGTGTAGCGAGGGGCTGTCCTCGCCTGGTGGGCGTCTCTACTGGGTGCGCTGTCGCGGGGAGGACGGATCACGGTGACGTGCCGTGGCCGGCCTTCCCCCCGGCGCGCGCATCTGGTGACGTCACATCCGGCGGGGCGGACCTGGACCACATGCTGCATGCCACCGATTATGGACTACAGGTGCGTTTTCCATCACATTGTTATGGGGATCAGGTGTATAAGACCAGTCCTGCTGTGATGACGTCACTCCCTGATGAAGGAGACGAAACGTACGTCGGGGTTTGGCGGCATCCAGGACGGGCAGTGAACTGTGGATGGGTATGTTCTGCACTTTGCTTCATGCACTTCAGCACTTAGTCACTTTACCATAGATTGCTTATTTAGGATACTACCTGGGTTTTAGAGCCATATACCCTGCTACATATGTCATCAGTGTCTGGTTTTGACTATCTCCTAGTAGTTTACAGCGGGGTGCAGCCTGTATCATTAGGTTACCCTGACCTGCTCACACCTCTGCTGCTGTTTTCCATGTGTGGTTTTCTGAAATTTTTACTGCTACAATGTTGTTATATTTTTAATCAATAAAGTTTTGGATTCTAACATTATAGAAGCTCAACAGTGAGCTATTATCTATACATACATTTGTGTATCCATCTTGGATGAATCAGCCAATCAGTGGCAGAGGTGGGACCCCGCTACAGCTGCTGACAGGTCACGTCCCAGGTTCTTTCTCTAACCAGGAAGTAGACAAGGACCGGAGCGGCAGTAAGCGGGCACCAGCACTGGAGCCGGGGAGGTAAGCGCAAGATGGTCACCATAGCAATGTGATGGAATCTGCAACAGAAGCATCGAAACTTATCCAAATCTGGGAAAATAATGCTGCTTAATATAACATCACATTTTCTGGCTACAAACATCCAATAAAAAGTTTGTCAGAATGAAAAATAATAAAACTTACCTGTGATGGCGGTCACTGACACATCAACGCGAGTTCACCTCTTCATCCCGAAATTCTGAGGGTAATTCATGCAACCCCCCCCCCCCATATAATTATATATAAGGGGTGTGTGTGTGTGTGTACTGTGTCGGTGCTTGACGAGGAATCACAGAGTCTCTTGTTTACTCTGAAGATTCCTGACTCGTCCTCTCTAGTGGAAGCTTAAAGGGGTTATCCAGCACTACAAAAACATGGCCACTTTTTCCCCCTCTCTGGTCTCCAGTTCAGGTGTGGTTTCCATTTCCATTTACTTTAATGGAACTGAGTTCCAAACCCCACCCTATCTGGAGATGAGAGGGGAAAAAGTGGCCATGTTTTTGTAGCGCTGGATAACCCCTTTAACACTGCATAGTGTGTTGTGAGGTTACTTGAGGAGAAACTGTGAGGAGCATCCTACCTCTACAGAGTCTAAAGGCAAAAGACCCTGCACTTCCTCTACCCATGTGACTTCCTTCCTACAGCAGGTGTAACCTGTGCTGTGAGTGGGTGAGGAGTGTGCGTGTGAAAGTAGAGAGAGATGATAGGTGAGAAGAAGAAAAACTCTCATTGGTGTACAGACCCATGTGGTACATAAGCAAAAGAATAACCCTTAGAGTACTACAGCTGTGCAATATCTAGATACACATAGTTATAACAGTGACATGTTGTGGCAAAACTCTGGTACTACTACTTTACCACTTACTCTTAAAAGTACAAGCTTTTACGAAGGGTGTAACCAATAGCAACACCCGTGGTGGGACACCACGTAGCCCTGATCTGCCCCCGGCGGGGCGGGCAGTGTTCCTAACGGTCTTACTGGACCATGGAGCAAATGACTAACTGCACCGGAACAGCACGGAGGAGGAAGGTAAGAGACATCCTGTAAGAGACATCCTATAAGAGACATCCTATAAGAGACATATCATCCTCCTCAGAGTCCCTTGTGCAATAGGGACATATCAGCAGGCATCTAGTTCCCCTGTAAGTCCGACAATTCCACCACAAACATGCACAATGGCTCTGGTCCAGCACACATACACGCTGCTTTCATTGTGGGTGTAAGGCATCGGCTGAAACCCACCGTGCTTAATCTTCATCAGGATAGAGACTGATATACACCAGACTGTCACCCATCCCCTGATATCAGGCAATTTAGACAACTTTCCCCTCCTGTGTCCGGGGGCCATAATTATTAGGTAACAATCAGCAGACATATGGCCGACTATACAGAAGGAAAGATGTAGCGCCAGCTATAAGCATCACACAGCGGTCTGACCAATGTTCTTCTGCTCTTTCCCGACTTCCATCCCGCCATACACTTGCACACTCAGACACTAACATAATGGGGGGGATTTATGAAGACCGGTGTCCAAGTCTTATATTAGGCCCCGCCCTCTTTTTTGCGGCAGGATACACTAAGAGGCGCACACCTCTTAGTGAGTCCGGCCCGGGCGCCTAATTTGGTGTAGATTTGTGTAAATCATGATAAATGAGGCGCAGGAGGAGGCCCGTCTCCTTCCCGCCTCATCACGCCCCCCCCCCCCCCCGCAAGCTCCACCAGCCCGCCCATCGGGCGAACGTGGCACACGGGAGGCGTATGCCAGGGAGAAGAGGCGAATCTGCTCCTTCTCCCTGGCGTATGCCTCGGGCGGACATTTTGTAAATCTCCCCCATTGTGTTTGTGATGACTCTTTATGTGGCTGACTGCAGAGGGAACCAGGTCTATGGGAGCCCAGCATACCCCAAGGGCCAATTCACATGCAGCAGATCTCATTGGTTTGAATGGGGTTGTTTCATGGCAGGTACATGGATTTCTGCAGTCAGATGAATGGGGCCGTCAGGAAGGTTTACACCTCATACAGCCTGTAGGAAGGGGTTGACGAGGCAATGGCCCATATCATCCATTGTTGTCACCGTCCTCCTGTCTCTAATGGCCCTATTCCACGGAACGATTATCGTTCATTTTCGGACGATATCGACCGCTACGGACGATAATCGTTCCGTGGAATAGAGTGCAACGATCAGCCGACATCGTTCATGTCGGCTGATCGTTGCAGTCGCTTGTTTTTCAACATGTTGAAAAACAAGCGACTGATATAGCAGCGATCTGCTGCCGTCGCTCCGCTGAATAGGAGCATCGGCAGCAGACGCTGCTATATCCTATGGGCTGCCCGGACGATCAGCGATCCTCCGAGCAGCCCCCCCGCAGCTCCCCGCCGCCCCACCCGCACTCACCCGCTCGCTGCAGCCGCGTTGAATAGCGGCGGCAGCGAGCGGCGAACGAGGAGCAAACGAGCGCTAATAGCGCTCGTTTGCTCCTCTAAAACGGCCCGTGGAATAGGGCCATAAGGCGGCTCCTCAGCTCCTGGGAGGTCAGGCTTCTTATATGGACAATAGGCCTCATAGCAACCGCTCACATGTGTTCCCTTCTCTCCTGGCCAGTGGCAGCGACGCCATAAATACTAAAGTGTATCTGTCACAGAAACCTAGAAGATTAACGGCAGAAGAGCCCCCCTGCTCCGTCTAGTCTAGGGCCGTTTTAATACATTGGTGGGCCCAGTGCACAGCGCTCAAGTGTGGGCCCCCCCCCCCTTCCCTTTCGGCACATTGTATAATGTACTGAATTTGCCCCCACACTGTATCAAGAGCCCCAATACATACAGTAGTTACCTTATAACACTCCTACCACCATACAGTGATTACATATTACATAAAAACTGCACTGAACAAAACAGAAAGATATCACCAATGATACCATTACATAATACCGCCACATCATGACCCCTAACACTACAACCCTATAACAGAGTACAGTTACATCCAGTGACTCACCGGGGGCGTCTTCTCCGATCAGAGTCTGTCACCTTTTCTTTTTCTCTCCATCCAGCCTGGGCCACCTTGAAGTCTTCTCCTGGCTGTGAATCTTCTCTCCAGAATCTGCCAGACAAATATTTTAGGCTCCAACACATACAGTAGTTAGGTCCCTTATACCCCTATACAGTAGTTACACCCCTCTGTACTCCTACATAGTTACACCCCTCTGTGCCTCCATAGTTTTAAGGTGTCCCTGTAGTATATAGCCCCTCATGTGCTCCTCCAGTTATATACAGCCCTCCTGTGCGCTCCCCCATTAGTATATAGCCCCCCTGTGCACTCTCCCCAGTAGTATATAGCCCCCTGTGCTCACCCACAATAGTATATAGCCCCCCTGTGCACTCTCCCCAGTTGTATATAGCCCCCCCTGTGCTCTCCCACAATAGTATATAGCCCCCCTGTGCTCTCCCCCAATAGTATATAGCCCCCCCTGTGCTCTCCAATAGTATATAGACCCCTATGCTCTCCCACAATAGTATATAGCCCCCCTGTGCTCTCCCCCAATAGTATATAGCCCCCCTGTGCTCCCCCCCAATAGTATATAGCCCCCTGTGCTCTCCCCAATAGTATATAGCCCCCCTGTGCTCTCCATAATATATAGCCCCCCTGTGCTCTCCCCCATAGTATATAGACCCCTGTGCTCTCCCACAATAGTATATAGCCCCCCTGTGCTCTCCCACAATAGTATATAGTCCCCCTGTGCTCTCCCACAATAGTATATAGCCCCCCTGTGCTCTCCCCCAATAGTATATAGCCCCCCTGTGCTCTCCAATAGTATATAGACCCCTATGCTCTCCCACAATAGTATATAGCCCCCCTGTGCTCTCCCCAATAGTATATAGCCCCCCTGTGCTCCCCCCAATAGTATATAGCCCCCTGTGCTCTCCCCAATAGTATATAGCCCCCCTGTGCTCTCCCCCATAGTATATAGACCTCTGTGCTCCTCAATAGTATATAGCTCCCTGTGCTCCCCAATAGTATATAGCCCCCCTGTGCTCCCCAATAGTATATAGCCCCCTGTGCTCCCCAATAGTATATAGCTCCCCTGTGCTCCCCAATAGTATATAGCCCCCTGTGCTCCCCAATAGTATATAGCCCCCTGTGCTCCCCAGTAGTATATAGCCCCATGTGCTCCCCAGTAGTATATAGCTCCCCTGTGCTCCCCAGTAGTATATAGCTCCCTTGTGCTCCCCAGTAGTATATAGCTCCCCTGTGCTCCCCCATAGTATATAGCTTCCATGTGCTCCCCATAGTATATAGACCCCTGTGCTCCCCAGTAGTATATAGTCCATTGTGCTCCCCCATAGTATATAGCCCCCTGTGCTCCCCCATAGTATATAGCTCCCCTGTGCTCCCCAGTAGTATATAGCCCCCTGTCCTCCCACGTAGTATATAGCCCCCTGTCCTCCCCCATAGTATATAGCTCCCCTGTGCCCCCCCATAGTATATAGCCCCCTGTGCCCCCCCATAGTATATAGCTCCCCTGTGCCCCCCCATAGTATATAGCTCCCCCTCCCATATAACATTGAAAAAAACAAACACTGTTACTCACCTGGGTCCACACGTTCCTCTTCTCTTCCCTCTTGTGGCCGCACTTCCTCCGGTCACAGGAGGCTGCACTCCCCTCACCCTCGCGCCGACGCTCCAGTGACGTCGGGCGCTAGAGGGAGAGTGCGGCCTCTTGTGACCGCAGGAAGTGCGGCCACAAGAGTCACTGACAGGGAGGGAGCCAATGGCTCTCTCTCTGTCAGTGTCGCTGCTGCTGCAGCGCTGAAGCGCCGCAGCAGCAGCGGGCGGGGGCAGCGGCGAACGCCGGGGGGGCCCTGCAGGGGGCGCCATGGAGGGGTAAGTAGATTACCCATCCATGGCGCTCCCCCCTGACAGGCTGGTGGCCGGAGCCGGCCGGCCTGCTCGGGGGGGCCCCTTTAACCAGTGGGCCCGGTGCACGTGCACCATGTGCCCTCTGGTTAAAGCGGCCCTGAGTCTGTTATTGTAGATTTACTTACCACATCTGCTGGAAGTTTCCTCCAAGCATCTACTACTCTTTCAGTAATATTTTTCCATGTTGCTTTTGATCTTTCCCACAATAACCTCTGACTGTGTCCTCTTCTTCTTGTGTTCAGTTTCTTCACTCCTGAACCTTATTCAGCCCTTTAAGATAGTTAAAGAAGCATTCCGCTTCCTGCATCAGACTGGTACATATACTTACCATTAATTGGTGTCCTGCAGCCTGGCATTATGCAGTTCCTATGGTGCCGTACAAATCCCATAGGCAACCATGTGACCTCATCACTGAACCTTACCCACCAACCCTTCTCCTATGTCACTATACTTACCCACCAACCCTTCTCCTAGGTCACTATCCTTACCCACCAACCCTTCTCCTAGGTCACTATCCTTACCCACCAACCCTTCTCCTATGTCACTATACTTACCCACCAACCCTTCTCCTAGGTCACTATCCTTACCCACCAACCCTTCTCCTATGTCACTATCCTTACCCACCAAACCTTCTTCTATATCACTATCCTTACCCGCCAACCCTTCTCCTATGTCACTATCCTTACCCACCAACCCTTCTCCTATGTCACTATCCTTACCCACCAAACCTTCTTCTATATCACTATCCTTACCCGCCAACCCTTCTCCTAGGTCACTATCCTTACCCACCAACCCTTCTCCTATGTCACTATACTTACCCACCAACCCTTCTCCTAGGTCACTATCCTTACCCACCAACCCTTCTCCTATGTCACTATCCTTACCCACCAAACCTTCTTCTATATCACTATCCTTACCCACCAACCCTTCTCCTAGGTCACTATCCTTACCTACCAACTCTTCTCCTAGGTCACTATCCTTACCTGCCAAACCTTCTTCTATATCACTATCCTTACCCGCCAACCCTTCTCCTATGTCACTATCCTTACCCACCAAACCTTCTATGTTACTATCCTTACCTACCAACCCTTCTCCTATGTCACTATCCTTACCCACCAACCCTTCTCCTATGTAACTATCCTTACCTACCAACCCTTCTCCTCAGTGGCGTAGCCACCGTGGTCGCGGGGGTCGCCGCCGCGACCGGGCCCGCCACAAGGGGGGCCCGCGGGGCCCCCCGATCAATCGCTCTTGTGACCGCAAGCATTGTTTTGCTTGCGGTCACAAGAGACTGGCTCCGTCTTTCCCACGGCTTCTGCGCGGCTGCCGGGGGTGTCGCGTCTTACCCCCGGCAGCGCGCGCATCCCAGAACTCCCTGCGCGCCTTGGGCCCTGACTTCCGGTTTCCGGCGCGCAGGGAGTTCTGGGATGCGCGCGCTGCCGGGGATAAGACGCGGCAGACGCGCAGCAGCCGGGGACAGATCGAAGGAGTGAGGATCAACGTGGGAGCGCGATGTCAGGTGAGTTAAGTTTTGTTTTTTTATCAGCCTGTACGGGTGGGGGGAAAGGAGGGGGGCATCTATGAGGGTGGGGGGAAAGGAGGGGGGCATCTATGAGGGTGGGGGGAAAGGAGGGGGGCATCTATGAGGGGGGGGGGAAAGGAGGGGGGCATCTATGAGGGTGGGGGGAAAGGGGACCATCTATAAAGGGGGGGAAAGGAGGGGGGCATCTATAAAGGGGGGGAAAGGGGACCATCTATAAGGGAGGGTGGGGGGAAAGGGGACCATCTATAAGGGAGGGTGGGGGGAGAGGGGGCCATCTATAAGGGAGGGGGTAGAGGGGGCCATCTATAAGGGAGGGGGTAGAGGGGGCCATCTATTTGGGGGGGCAACATAGGGGGAGAGGGAATACACAGAGGGGGGCATATATTATTAGGGGGTCACATAGAGTCAGGGCTACCCACTAAATGAGGGTGTAAAGGGGACAGTACAGATGTGCAGTGTGTAGAGAGATGAGGATGGTGTCAGTGTGAGGAGACTAATATGTCTGTCTGGCAGATTCTGTGGATTTGTGGCTCAGAGAAGTTCTCATAACGGCCCAGGACGGATGGAGAAGATGATGAAAAGGAAAGAACTCAGATCAGAGAAGACGTCCCCCTGTGAGTCACCTGATATAACTGCACTGTAATGTATATGGTGTATAGAGCCTGTGTAGAGCTGGGGCCACCTCTATATGACTGGATGAGGTGATTTAGTGTACTGGATTTGGTCAGTAACAATATGGTGGTGATGGTAGTGGTTGTGGTGTGGCGGTAATGTTTCCTCCCTATATACTGGTATTACTGGTAATATTGGTCTCAGTATACAGGATTTGGTCGGTAACAGTATGGCGGTAATAGGTAATATCTGTCTTGGTGTGTGTGTGTATATATATATATACATACAGTGGTACCTTGGTTTAAGAGTAACTTCGTTTAAGAGCGTTTTGGTTTAACAGCTCACAGTTTTTCAAAATTGTGACTTGGTTTAAGAGCATTGCTTTGGTTTAAGAACTTCCTGTATTGGGTGGGAGCGCGAGTGGAGAAGGGGCATGGCCTGCATAGCGGGGTCTACAGCACTGTACTCTAAACACCTTCCAAATCATAGCAGATCCCCTTCAGGCTGGGGCTTACATCAGGGGACAGGACTGTGTGTGGGGGGGTAATCTCTCCATAGCTGTAACCCCTCTCTCCCCGGACAGAGTGCTGCATGTATGTGCCCACATCTGCCCTGCTCCTTCCTTCCTGCTCCCTGCAGTCTCTGTCAGCCCTTGTGTTTCCCATCCTCTCCATTACTGTACAGTACAGAATAATAAATATATTTGGGGTGTGGAACCAATTGTCTGCATTTACATGATTTCTTATAGGAAAATTTGCTTTGGTTTAAGAGTGGATTTGGATTACAAGCACGGTCCTGGAACGAATTATGCTCATAATCCAAGGCACCACTGTGTATATATATATATATATATATATATATATATATACATACACACACACAACAATAGCATCACTTGGTCGTGAAAGGAGGGGGGGGGGGGCCCAAGTTGGCCTCTCGCACCAGGGCCCAGGAGACATTAGCTACGCCCCTGCTTCTCCTATGTCACTATCCTTACCTACCAAACCTTCTCCTATGTCACTATCCTTACCTACCAACCCTTCTCCTATATCACTATCCTTACCTACCAACCCTTCTCCTATGTCATTATCCTTACCTACCAACCCTTCTCCTATATCACTATCCTTACCTACCAACCCTCCTCCTATGTCACTATCCTTACCTACCAACCCTTTTCCTATGTCACTATCCTTACCCACCAACCCTTCTCCTATGTCACTATCCTTACCCACCAACCCTTCTCCTATGTCACTATCCTTACCCACCAACCCTTCTCCTATGTCACTATCCTTACCTACCAACCCTTCACCTATATCACTATCCTTACCTACCAACCCTTCTCCTATGTCACTATCCTTACCTACCAACCCTTCTCCTATGTCACTATCCTTACCTACCAACCCTTCTCCTATATCACTATCCTTACCCACCAACCCTTCTCCTATGTCACTATCCTTACCCACCAAACCTTCTTCTATATCACTATCCTTACCCGCCAACCCTTCTCCTATGTCACTATCCTTACCCACCAACCCTTCTCCTATGTCACTATCCTTACCCACCAAACCTTCTTCTATATCACTATCCTTACCCGCCAACCCTTCTCCTAGGTCACTATCCTTACCCACCAACCCTTCTCCTATGTCACTATACTTACCCACCAACCCTTCTCCTAGGTCACTATCCTTACCCACCAACCCTTCTCCTATGTCACTATCCTTACCCACCAAACCTTCTTCTATATCACTATCCTTACCCACCAACCCTTCTCCTAGGTCACTATCCTTACCTACCAACTCTTCTCCTAGGTCACTATCCTTACCTGCCAAACCTTCTTCTATATCACTATCCTTACCCGCCAACCCTTCTCCTATGTCACTATCCTTACCCACCAAACCTTCTATGTTACTATCCTTACCTACCAACCCTTCTCCTATGTCACTATCCTTACCCACCAACCCTTCTCCTATGTAACTATCCTTACCTACCAACCCTTCTCCTCAGTGGCGTAGCCACCGTGGTCGCGGGGGTCGCCGCCGCGACCGGGCCCGCCACAAGGGGGGCCCGCGGGGCCCCCCGATCAATCGCTCTTGTGACCGCAAGCATTGTTTTGCTTGCGGTCACAAGAGACTGGCTCCGTCTTTCCCACGGCTTCTGCGCGGCTGCCGGGGGTGTCGCGTCTTACCCCCGGCAGCGCGCGCATCCCAGAACTCCCTGCGCGCCTTGGGCCCTGACTTCCGGTTTCCGGCGCGCAGGGAGCTCTGGGATGCGCGCGCTGCCGGGGATAAGACGCGGCAGACGCGCAGCAGCCGGGGACAGATCGAAGGAGTGAGGATCAACGTGGGAGCGCGATGTCAGGTGAGTTAAGTTTTGTTTTTTTATCAGCCTGTACGGGTGGGGGGAAAGGAGGGGGGCATCTATGAGGGTGGGGGGAAAGGAGGGGGGCATCTATGAGGGTGGGGGGAAAGGAGGGGGGCATCTATGAGGGTGGGGGGAAAGGAGGGGGGCATCTATGAGGGTGGGGGGGGAAAGGGGACCATCTATAAAGGGGGGGAAAGGAGGGGGGCATCTATAAAGGGGGGGAAAGGGGACCATCTATAAGGGAGGGTGGGGGGAAAGGGGACCATCTATAAGGGAGGGTGGGGGGGAGAGGGGGCCATCTATAAGGGAGGGGGTAGAGGGGGCCATCTATAAGGGAGGGGGTAGAGGGGGCCATCTATTTGGGGGGGCAACATAGGGGGAGAGGGAATACACAGAGGGGGGCATATATTATTAGGGGGTCACATAGAGTCAGGGCTACCCACTAAATGAGGGTGTAAAGGGGACAGTACAGATGTGCAGTGTGTAGAGAGATGAGGATGGTGTCAGTGTGAGGAGACTAATATGTCTGTCTGGCAGATTCTGTGGATTTGTGGCTCAGAGAAGTTCTCATAACGGCCCAGGACGGATGGAGAAGATGATGAAAAGGAAAGAACTCAGATCAGAGAAGACGTCCCCCTGTGAGTCACCTGATATAACTGCACTGTAATGTATATGGTGTATAGAGCCTGTGTAGAGCTGGGGCCACCTCTATATGACTGGATGAGGTGATTTAGTGTACTGGATTTGGTCAGTAACAATATGGTGGTGATGGTAGTGGTTGTGGTGTGGCGGTAATGTTTCCTCCCTATATACTGGTATTACTGGTAATATTGGTCTCAGTATACAGGATTTGGTCGGTAACAGTATGGCGGTAATAGGTAATATCTGTCTTGGTGTGTGTGTGTATATATATATATACATACAGTGGTACCTTGGTTTAAGAGTAACTTCGTTTAAGAGCGTTTTGGTTTAACAGCTCACAGTTTTTCAAAATTGTGACTTGGTTTAAGAGCATTGCTTTGGTTTAAGAACTTCCTGTATTGGGTGGGAGCGCGAGTGGAGAAGGGGCATGGCCTGCATAGCGGGGTCTACAGCACTGTACTCTAAACACCTTCCAAATCATAGCAGATCCCCTTCAGGCTGGGGCTTACATCAGGGGACAGGACTGTGTGTGGGGGGGTAATCTCTCCATAGCTGTAACCCCTCTCTCCCCGGACAGAGTGCTGCATGTATGTGCCCACATCTGCCCTGCTCCTTCCTTCCTGCTCCCTGCAGTCTCTGTCAGCCCTTGTGTTTCCCATCCTCTCCATTACTGTACAGTACAGAATAATAAATATATTTGGGGTGTGGAACCAATTGTCTGCATTTACATGATTTCTTATAGGAAAATTTGCTTTGGTTTAAGAGTGGATTTGGATTACAAGCACGGTCCTGGAACGAATTATGCTCATAATCCAAGGCACCACTGTGTATATATATATATATATATATATATATATATATACATACACACACACAACAATAGCATCACTTGGTCGTGAAAGGAGGGGGGGGGGGGGCCCAAGTTGGCCTCTCGCACCAGGGCCCAGGAGACATTAGCTACGCCCCTGCTTCTCCTATGTCACTATCCTTACCTACCAAACCTTCTCCTATGTCACTATCCTTACCTACCAACCCTTCTCCTATATCACTATCCTTACCTACCAACCCTTCTCCTATGTCATTATCCTTACCTACCAACCCTTCTCCTATATCACTATCCTTACCTACCAACCCTCCTCCTATGTCACTATCCTTACCTACCAACCCTTTTCCTATGTCACTATCCTTACCCACCAACCCTTCTCCTATGTCACTATCCTTACCCACCAACCCTTCTCCTATGTCACTATCCTTACCCACCAACCCTTCTCCTATGTCACTATCCTTACCTACCAACCCTTCACCTATATCACTATCCTTACCTACCAACCCTTCTCCTATGTCACTATCCTTACCTACCAACCCTTCTCCTATGTCACTATCCTTACCTACCAACCCTTCTATGTCACTATCCTTACCTACCTGCCCTTCTCCTATGTCACTATCCTTACCTACCAAACCTTCTCCTATGTCACTATCCTTATCCACCAAACCTTCCCCTATGTCACTATCCTTACCTACCAACCCTTCTCCTATGTCACTATCCTTACCTACCAACCCTTCTCCTATGTCACTATCCTTACCTACCAACCCTTCTCCTATGTCACTATCCTTACCCACCAACCCTTCTCCTATGTCACTATCCTTACCTACCAACCCTTCTCCTATGTCACTATCCTTACCCACCAACCCTTCTCCTATATCACTATCCTTACCTACCTGCCCTTCTCCTATGTCACTATCCTTACCCACCAACCCTTCTCCTATGTCACTATCCTTACCTACCAACCCTTCTCCTATGTCACTATCCTTACCCACCAACCCTTCTCCTATATCACTATCCTTACCCACCAACCCTTCTCCTATGTCACTATCCTTACCTACCAAACCTTCTCCTATGTCACTATCCTTACCTACCAACCCTTCTCCTATGTCACTATCCTTACCTACCAACCCTTCTCCTATGTCACTATCCTTACCTACCAAACCTTCTCCTATGTCACTATCCTTACCTACCAACCCTTCTCCTATGTCACTATCCTTACCTACCTGCCCTTCTCCTATATCACTATCCTTACCCACCAAACCTTCTCCTATGTCGCTATCCTTACCTACCAAACCTTCTCCTATGTCACTATCCTTACCTACCAACCCTTCTCCTATGTCACTATCCTTACCCACCAACCCTTCTCCTATGTCACTATCCTTACCTACCAACCCTTCTCCTATGTCACTATCCTTACCTACCAACCCTTCTCCTATGTCACTATCCTTACCTACCAACCCTTCTCCTATATAACTATCCTTACCTACCAAACCTTCTCCTATGTCACTATCCTTACCTACCAACCCTTCCTCTATATCACTATCCTTACCTACCAAACCTTCTCCTATTTCACTATCCTTACCTACCAACCCTTCTCCTATGTCACTATCCTTACCTACCAACCCTTCTCCTATGTCACTATCCTTACCCACCAACCCTTCTCCTATGTCACTATCCTTACCTACCAACCCTTCTCCTATGTCACTATCCTTACCCACCAACCCTTCTCCTATATCACTATCCTTACCTACCTGCCCTTCTCCTATGTCACTATCCTTACCCACCAACCCTTCTCCTATGTCACTATCCTTACCTACCAACCCTTCTCCTATGTCACTATCCTTACCCACCAACCCTTCTCCTATGTCACTATCCTTACCCACCAATCCTTCTCCTATGTCACTATCCTTACCTACCAACCCTTCTCCTATGTCACTATCCTTACCTACCAAACCTTCTCCTATGTCACTATCCTTACCCACCAATCCTTCTCCTATATCACTATCCTTACCTACCTGCCCTTCTCCTATGTCACTATCCTTACCCACCAACCCTTCTCCTATGTCACTATCCTTACCCACCAACCCTTCTCCTATGTCACTATCCTTACCCACCAATCCTTCTCCTATGTCACTATCCTTACCTACCAACCCTTCTCCTATGTCACTATCCTTACCTACCAAACCTTCTCCTATGTCACTATCCTTACCCACCAATCCTTCTCCTATGTCACTATCCTTACCTACCAACCCTTCTCCTATGTCACTATCCTTACCCACCAACCCTTCTCCTATGTCACTATCCTTACCCACCAATCCTTCTCCTATGTCACTATCCTTACCTACCAACCCTTCTCCTATGTCACTATCCTTACCCACCAACCCTTCTCCTATGTCACTATCCTTACCCACCAACCCTTCTCCTATGTCACTATCCTTACCCACCAATCCTTCTCCTATGTCACTATCCTTACCTACCAACCCTTCTCCTATGTCACTATCCTTACCTACCAACCCTTCTCCTATGTTATTTACAAACATATTAAAAAAAACAGGACCCAGTACAGACCCCTGTGGCCGCCACGTGTAACCAGCCTCTGTTCCTGAGCAGTAGTAGATTTCTGCCCTGATTTACGCAAGCAGCTGCAAATCATGGTAAATCACAAATGACTGCACCTCCCCCTCCCTCCCTCGTCCGCCCATCAGGTGAGTGGGGGATACAGCTGGTATACGCCATGGGCACAAGGTTAGTAAATGTCCCCCAGAAGCCAGAGGGTTTGGTGATAGATCTGGTAATACCAGGGCGTATGATAGAGCGGCTATACACATAAGGTGAACCTGACTCCCATGTGGAAGGGATTACTATAAATGAAGCAGTTATGATGGACCTGCCCTGTAATTGGGGTCATAGAATCACTTAGGGTCGTATTACATGGTACGATTATTAACGATAAACGTTCACAAACGAGATTGTTTATCGTTAACCTGAAATCGTTCACCATATTACACAGAACGATGGTGGTTAGGGTCCATTCACACAGAAAGATTATCTGCCAAAGATTAGAAATCTCAGGCTTTCCTGTATGACCTGATCTCTGTTTATAGTCTGTCTCTGGCTTTGGCTTCAAATCTTTGGCAGATAATCTTTCTGTGTAAATGGACCCTTAGTTACGATCGTTTACCCCTTCTGATCCCAGCAAAACAATGAACAATGTGCAATTACACTGAACGATTAGTGAACAAATGCGGAACTTGAGCGAACGAATGTGGAACTACAGTGACCGATTAACGATAATTTTAGGTTCAGATCTAAATAAACGATCAACGACATATACAAACAATTCTCCTATCGTTGCCTGCAATTACACAGAACGATTATCGTTCATATTTGAACGATATAACGATTTTTTGCATGATAACCGTCCCGTGTAATAGGCCGCCCCTTAGTATTGGCCGTTAATGAGCAGCGCAGGTGACGGCAGGAGACGATACTTTACCTGTTGTGTCCACACAAGGCGGCAGGAGCTCACACAGCCGTCACATGGGTGGGGACGCATTTACCTGCGCTTGACAATTAGCAACTGGAGTCAAGGTAGTGAGCGGAGCGTGTAAGGAGTGCAAAACAGAAGCGTTCCTGGAATCCAGGCATGCCGCCAGCAATTGTTCCTCCCCGTACATGTGAGGGCTCATAGCTGCCTGACTGGTGCCGAATGCTATACCCGGGCAAGTGATGAGAATGCCAGGGCTCCGTATATGTATCCTGCTCTGATAGGGGTAGATGTTATTACCCCCTCTCGTAGCGGCTCATACACCAAACGCTAGTGCAGCTGACAGCCCCTGTCCCCCATCCAACATGCCCAACGTCTCCATTGCACATGCCCAGTCCCTGTGTATCCCGTCCTCATCGGTCAGGAGAGTCCGGAGGCCTCCATGCACTTTACAGGTAGCCGCTCATCTATCTTGGCTGAGGGACCTATTACACGGAAAGGTTATCGTGCAGAAGATCGCTATATGGTTGGATTATCCAGCGCTGACCTTTCCGTGTTTATGCGGCAACCATCAAACGACTGACGGAAATCCATTCACATGTCGCTGATCACATCTTTTGAGCTGAACATAAAATCATTGCTAATCGTTTGCTTATCATTCAGCGTCTGTGCACATCGTTCCTTCGTTATGAGCGTTCATAGACCAGAGTACATGAACCATCGTAATTCTGATCGTAACTAACCGCTATCGTTCTGTCTATTATGGTGAAGGATTTCAGGGCGTTTACAATCGTTTAATCGTTAATCCGAGAAAACAAAAAATCGCCGGGGGAGGAAAGGGAACCTGCCGCCCTCCAGCTGTAGCAGAACTACAATTCCCATCATTCCCGGAGAGCTTTAGCTTTGGCTGTCCAGGCATGATGGGCCGCCGGCTCCCCGTCCCTGTGTTATGTGTATGGAGGCCTAAAGGGGAAGGACACTTAAGGTGAATTTTTTTGTAAGAGTCATCTGAGGATAAAATACTATGCTGTGTGTTGGTCCCTAGCAGCAAGTACTCGATGTCCCGATCACCAACCATCAGAGGCGAGATCCACAGATAATCCAGAAGCTCAGGCCTTCATATATACAGAGACACAATGAGACGGTAATGTGTGTGATTGGACCCAATGGGGGCTGCATGTGTTACCGTCTCATTATGTCCGTAGTCATGGAGACCCGACCTTCCGGATCATCAGTGGACCTCGCCTCTGACCATGACTGGGACACTGTAACCCATCTTGGGGACTGCAGCTCCTGGTGTGACTGCCCTCATATCAAAGGAAACGGACTTCTCACACTCATGGACATTCATCATGGCCAAAAGTTCATTTGTTATCTATGGGGAGGGCAGGAGAAAGCCGCAGCCGGTCAGCTCTGGTGCCAACTTATTCCTCCCAAAACAAAAGGGTCTGGTGGCAAAACCCAGTAGGCCTGACCCTTCTGTCCACCACCATCTTCTGTGGGAGGGCGCCATACTTATAAGAGTCATCCAAACCTGCAGAAAGTGAACTGACATCACTCCAAGGCGAGGATGGGGAACCTTCAGCCCTCGAGCTGTTGGAAAACTACAATTCCCATCATGCCTGAAGAGTTAAAGCTTTGGCCGTCCAGGCATGATGGGAATCAGTGTTGGACTGGCCCACCAGAGAACCAGACGATCCTCCAGTGGGCCCCCCAGCTTTAGAACCTGCACAAACACTGACTGACATGGTGTTTCTGACTGGTTCTTCATTGGTGGCCCCCAGGATCATTTCCTCTGGTGGGTCCCAGATACCCCAGTCCAACACTGATGGGAATTGTAGTTTTCCAACAGCTGGAGGGCTAAGGTTCCTTATCCCTGGTCTACGGTGTAAGGGCCCTATGACTTGGCCAATTTGGCTGATTATCGCTCCGTGTAATAGTGACAACGATCAGCGACCGATTGTGTGTGACACAAGAATCATTGGGCGTGGACCGTGCTGATCACCATGTGCACTAGCATCACTAAGGATGTCCGTGCAGCCCTTGCTAGACGATTATTGAGCTGCACAATAGGCCCAGTAATCTAGCAGATCAGTTCTCGTTTACATTATTGTAATAGGACCCTATGGGCACCACTAGAGCTAAATCCGAGCTATGGCCACCTTCATTCTCAGGACGTTAGACTTCCCACTGATCGTAAAGAGATGACAGATCCCGGCGGTGCCAGAAATCGGTGAATGAACAGGGATGAATTCTAGTCAGGCCGCCCTTCCCTGTGATCACACGGTTCGTGTTCTGATACTAATAGAGTCGGGGGAAGCGCTACACCAGAAAGGGTAATGATACGGATTTACAGAAAAGGACGGTGACCGCTCTGGAACAGGGGCAGACAGAGCGGCAAGAGCTGATAGAGGATAATGGCCGCCCATATGCAATAGCTGAAGTCCTACCTAAAAATGAAAGCTGCACAGAAAGCAATCACGGCCGAGCAATGGAAGGAAAATAGAACAATTTAGCAGCTGCCGACTTGAAGGATTAATTCCCTTTAACATGTCATGAGACATTCCGCGGCCGTACGGGGACGCGGGGACACGGAGACATTGCAATATATTTGTTTTTATCATTTAATAATGTGATTCGCAAAAGCAGGTGCTAACGGATTGATAGGCAGCTTTATTATTTTTAGGCAGAAGTTATTGAGCAAAACCCCAAATCACCAAGGCAACCCGGATCCAGACGCCGCGGCTCGATCTCAATGGCGAAAGGCATCCAAAGTCGCCCTCTATCATGAACTGTATGGGGGCGGGAGGGCAGCCGACCTGCAGGGACCTATACAATATTAGGCTGGGTTCACACTACGTATATTTCAGTCAGTATTGTGGTCCTCATATTGCAACCAAAACCAGGAGGGGATTGAAATCCACTCAATTTCACCATTGTGTGAACAGATCCTTTCTGTGTTTTTAATCCCCTCCTGGTTTTGGTTGCAATCCTGACTGAAATTTACGTAGTGTGAACGCAGCCTAACTGTGGGTTATAGGAAAAAAGAATAAAACAAAAAGTAACAATATAACTCATAACAGCAATATAATATAAATCACGTGTCAGTAATCGTATTTATGATGTCAGCAGCAGATTATTACAGGCGGAGCCCCATAGACGTTACTTATCTCCTCCATCCGCCATAGATCGCTTGAGCGGGAACTCCTGTCTTCATTGGTGGACTGACATATTCGGACCCCTTTTTATGACACCTGATATTTAGCCTGGGGGGGGGGGGGGTCTTCAATTTCTCTTCCCCATCTTGTTTGGAGTCACTGGAGGTAAATTCAGCTGATTGGACAAAGGATTTCAACAGACACGCCCCTGTGTCACTGCCGACATTGTATATCGGTGCAAACTCCAAGCCATGAGGGGAAAGAGCTGCCTGTAGAGCTCAGAGACAGGACTGTGTGGAGGAGGAAAGAGCTGCCTGTAGAGCTCAAAGACAGGACTGTGTGGAAGAGGAAAGAGCTGCCTGTAGAGCTCAGAGACAGGACTGTGTGGAAGAGGAAAGAGCTGCCTGTAGAGCTCAGAGACAGGACTGTGTGGAGGAGGAAAGAGCTGCCTGTAGAGCTCAGAGACAGGACTGTGTGGAGGAGGAAAGAGCTGCCTGTAGAGCTCAGAGACAGGACTGTGTGGAGGAGGAAAGAGCTGCCTGTAGAGCTCAGAGACAGGACTGTGTGGAGGAGGAAAGAGCTCAGAGACAGGACTGTGTGGAGGAGGAAAGAGCTCAGAGACAGGACTTTGCGGAGGAGGAGGAATGAGCTGCCTGTAGAGCTCAGAGGGTTGTGTGGAGGAGAAGATCTGGAGAAGTGTGCAAAAAAGAGGTTCTGCTGCAACAACAGTTTGTAGGAGCTCAGTGGTCTCCATTATTCTTAAAAGAAGAATCTTGGTAAGAGAAGTGACTAAGAAGCCAATGATCACTCTCCGAAGATCTTTTGTGCAGATGGGGGAAACTTCCAGAAGGTCTAACATCACTGCAGCCGCCACCAATCTGGGCTTCAGGGCGCATGAAACACATAAAGGCCGCCTGGAGTTTGCAGACTTGTTCGCTCCATGGACTCTAATCGGGTGAAGGAGATTTGATTGACAGGTGGGGAGTGAGTGAGATCACAGAGTCTCAGGAGTGAAACCCGGTGCGATCAGTAACTTGTTACAAGTCTAATGATGTCTAAAAAATGACCTAAGATTATACTTATACTTTTTCATGACATTTATGTTTCGCGTTTTTCACATCTTTTTACTTCACTCTAGAGAGTAGAACTCCCGGCAGTGCGACCCAACAGGACAGGATCTTTAAAGGGATTTTCCTCTCACCATAAAATGTAATTATACAGAGCGGCCGCCGTGATTCCCATCTAATTATAGTATCATAGCCACAGAATAGAATCCTTCATCCCCCTCCGTGTACCGGAAATAAGGCTGTTACCGCTGAGGGACAACAGACGGACGGCACACTGACGGCACACTGACGGCACACTGACGGCACACTGACGGCACACTGACGGCACGGCTATAGTCCTGTTTTATAGTTTTAATACGTCACAAGTTCTGTTCATTTTCAACCTAAATACAGGAGATAATAGGACAACAGAGAGGAAAGACAAGAGACAGTGAGGACATTTGTATTAGGGACAATGGATTTCTAGAGCCGCTCCCACTATGGCCGACACGTCACTGATGACAATACATTTGGATGGACACAGAAGCTGTAAGTCAAGAATTAGGTAAGATATATCTTACTAGAGCTTTCAGCAACGTCTCTCTGTGCCTATCTCTGACTCTCTCTTTGTAGTTCCTATTCCCCTCTCTATAGACTTCTATGAGCAGCATGTAACCAGATCCTTTAATAGCCACTGTCATTGCAGTAAACTGTGCATAGATCTATAGTATAACAAGTGAATATGAGTTTGTAATATACCTTATCAGACAAAATTGCTTCTCTCCCGTTACCAATCATCTTCCCTCTATGTCTCCCTCTGTGAAAAAATCAGCTTAACAACAACTTTGTTTGCTAGTTACAACTTGTATTTAACTCCAGGATCAGAATACAAACAGTGCAAGGAAGGGGTAGGATGGAGATGAGAGGGGGAGTACCTGGGAACACAAGTGCTGCAGAGACAGGAAGAGGGAAAGTCAGCTAAGGACAACCTCCGGAGCAGAAATCTCCCATATAAAAAATAATACAGTGCTGCTCCTTATGTACAAACGCAGAACGGTGCATCCTAGAATCCTTGATAATCTCAAGATTCATTTTCAGAGTAAATGATAAAGTAGGAAATGAATCCACTGTGTAGAGAAAGAGGGATTTTTTCTCTGATAAGATATATATATATTTTTTTTAATTCTAAGTTTTATTAAATTTTTACATTTTTATACATCAAGGGATACATTTGGCGTCTCGCAGGGCGCTGAAGTATTCATAGTCAGACAAACAGACCTAACCACGGCTCCCATAGAGTGCACTCATTTGGCATAGCAAACCTCAAATGAAGGATAGGGAGTGTGCTAGCGCTCGACCATAGAAAGGTCAGAAGACCAATAGATTAGGGGGGGGGGGGGAAGTAAGGGGGGCAGTTAGACAGAGGGGAAGTACAGAGAGGGGTGGTGACAGGAGAGCAGGCGGCTCCTCACTTATGGCCCTATTCCACGGGCCGTTTTAGAGGAGCAAACGAGCGCTATTAGCGCTCGTTTGCTCCTCGTTCCCCGCTCGCTGCCGCCGCTATTCAACGCGGCTGCAGCGAGCGGGTGAGTGCGGGAGGGGCGGCGGGGAGCTGCGGGGGGGCTGCTCGGAGGATCGCTGATCGTCCGGGCAGCCCATAGGATATAGCAGCGTCTGCTGCCGATGCTCCTATTCAGCGGAGCGACGGCAGCAGATCGCTGCTATATCAGTCGCTTGTTTTTCAACATGTTGAAAAACAAGCGACTGCAACGATCAGCCGACATGAACGATGTCGGCTGATCGTTGCACTCTATTCCACGGAACGATTATCGTCCGTAGCGGTCGATATCGTCCGAAAATGAACGATAATCGTTCCGTGGAATAGGGCCATTAGTCAGCAGAGACCTGTATTCAGGGGTCTCGGTGAACTTATCCCAGTAATACCAGGTCTGGAAGAACCTAGAGTTCGGGCATGAAGCTGAGCAGTCAGGTCCTCCATGTGTTTGATGTCCTCCTCTGATAAGATATATTACAAAATCTCTTATAAGGCGTTGATTTATGCAAAGTTTGATGAAAATGCAGCGACCATTTAACAAAAAGAAAACCTACTTCTATACTGGGCATTATCCCTCTCTCGTGCTGACAATATACATACATATACATATATATATATATATATATATATATATATATATATATCTTAGCTCCTATAGTGAATAGATGTGACACGTGATGTATCTGCACAGGACTATGTGTCACCCGCACACTACATCCTATGCGTCATATGGTTGGGAAGTCTGATTACTTCCGTGCATCATGTGATCTCATCATGCAATCCTTCCTCTAGTGGCAGACACACCACAGCCTGACCGCTCTTACTGTGAAGAAGCCTTTCCTGTATTCTCACTCCTCCATATTTGTCTAATACAAGTCTGACTATTATATTTTAGCTATTTGTGGGGTTTAGGGATATAAAACATGTGAATTTATTATTGTTGTTTAACATTATTTTTTACCTTTTCATCTAGTTTGGGTTGAGTTATTCTTTGTATCCGCATCACTCTTAGATTGCCTGGAATGGAGAACAATTTACAAACTATGTCAGGCGGCTTCTCCTCACAAAGTGATTTAGTAGGAAAACTGGAGGACGCCAAGCAGATCTGAGCAATACAACTGCTGCCCTCTAGTGGCCGTCACAGTCAATACAACAGAGAAGCCGGAGGAGCCAAGCAGAAATCAGCAATACAACTGCTGCCCTCTAGTGGCCGTCACAGCCAATACAATGGACAAGCCGGAGGAGCCAAGCAGAAATCAGCAATACAACTGCTGCCCTCTAGTGGCTGTCACAGCCAATACAATGGAGAAGCCGGAGGAGCCAAGCAGAAATCAGCAATACAACTGCTGCCCTCTAGTGGCCGTCACAGCCAATACAATGGCGGAGCCAAGCAGAAATCAGCAATACAACTGCTGCCCTCTAGTGGCCGTCACAGCCAATACAATTGAGGAGCCAGAGGATGCCAAGCAGATCTGAGCAATACAACTGCTGCCCTCTAGTGGCTGTCACAGCAAATACAATGGAGGAGCCAGAGGACGCCAAGCAGATCTGGGCAATACAACTGCTGCCCTCTAGTGGCCGTCACAGCAAGTACAACGGAGAAGCCAATGGCTGTTAGTGTCCTGTATGTATTACTGTATAGGGCAAGCCTGGCGGGTAATAACAGCACAGTGTGTGTAATTGTCTGCATGTATGTGTCTGTGTGTATGTGTGTATGTGTCTCTGTGTCTCTGTGTGGTGTGTATGTATGTGCTTGTGTGCAATAACTATTGGTTTGTTTACACAGGCAGATTTATCTGACAGATTTTTGAAGCCAAAGCCAGGAACAGACCATAAACAGGGAATGGGTCATAAAGGAAAGACTGAGATTTCTGCTCTTTTTTTAAATCCATCCCTGACTTTGGCTTCCAAAATCTGTCAGATAAATCTGCCTGTGTAAACACACCATAAGATATACATACATATTACAATTAATCGACAAGTGTAATGAATGACATTGATTACCTCAGGACAATGGCGGAAGCCGCGCAGGTAGAAGACGCTCCGTCTCTGGTTTTCTGGGTATAAACAGGAGAAATATATATATATTATTTTTAGGTACAATCAGTTTTTGTTGCAGATTTCAAATAAATAACAAAAAAAGCAAAATGCTAAACTATTCAGCAATTCAGATGACACATCAGCAGTTACATCCCAGGACCCGGCGATATAGATGGTGCACATCAGTGTTTATTAAAAGGACCCTGAGATCATCTGTACATTAGGGATGGGGAACCTGCCACCCTCCAGCTGCGGCAAAACTACAACTCCCAGCATGCCTGGAGCCAGAGCTATAGCATCTGCTGGAGGGCCAAATACTCCCTATCCCTGGGGTGCATAGTCCTCCGATTCCACCTAGCCAGAATCCTGCTACACACTGATGAGGGGCAACACCCCGAAACAGCTGTATGTGGAGGGTTACCCGGCCTTGGTTTATCCCTTGTCATTACATTGACTTATAGGGCCACTTAATATGGTGGTTTTGGTGGTTTCCTAACAGGAGCCGCCCCCGGCTGGGTCCTTCCTGGAGGGATATCTGGCTAGTCCTGGGTTTTGATTCTCTTTGATGAGGCTCCACGGACTCTTCTTTTGCATATTCCTGTTTCCCAGGGGGCAATGTACCTAGGATGTCACTGCATTGAGCGCTTTCACTAGCAGCCGGCAGTGTTGTCGTTTGGCTGGTCTCCCTGAGATCAGTGATCTGTTTCTCTTCCCGTCACACTGCGCTCCCTGCTCCTTCCATGCTGATATATATGATTCGCCTAAGGTAATTGCAGTCAGGTGATCTACCCCCCGAATGATGGACAGGCGTCTCTCCTGGTGTGGGCGGCAGAGGGTTTGGTCTCCTTTTTAGAACATTTAGAACACAGAAAAAAAAAAAAAAAAAAAAAAAAAGCAATATATTGCAAAACCGTTCTCACAAACCCTATTGATTTCTTAAAAAAAATTAATTGCAACAGCTACAGTTTAAAAACTGAGTAAAGCTGACAGGAAAAAGGTCTTAAAGTGTCAGAGAGGCGTGGCCAAGCCCCTGCAGTGCAACAGGCTGGAAATCCTCTCGCTCCCCCGCCCAACCCTGGCCCTGCTTGATTGACAGTCAGCTGAAAGCAGATGGGAGGGATGGGAGGAGGAGCGAGGAGGCATTACAGCCCACTAGATAAAACCAGATTCTTTTATGTAGAACAGTAGAAGCAGACGTATTATTGTTGCCAGCGTGATTTATCTGTATGAAGACATAATGTGACCTTTGACCCGGCTCACAGACAATGAAATGATATGGATTTTCCCTATACATAAAATCTGATCCGTCTGTACAGTAAATGCAGTTTATTGATTTCTCAGCAAATAACAACTCAGCCCGAGTTTATATCTTTACCCTCTAAATGGCAGATTTCATCTTCTCCCTGAACGCGCCCATATGCTGCTTCCTCTGCCAAGGACAAGATGACAAAGTGATCAACATAAAAGAGATAACAAGACTGAGAGAAGAAGGAAGAAAATAACATTTAGTATACTGTGAAAATCAAACACTATAGGAGTCCTAACACTGGGACCCTGCTGTACGTCCTAACACTGGGACCCTGCCGTACGTCCTAACACTGGGACCCTGCCGTACGTCCTAACACTGGGACCCTGCTGTACGTCCTAACACTGGGACCCTGCCGTACGTCCTAACACTGGGACCCTGCCGTACGTCCTAACACTGGGACCCCGCTGTACGTCCTAACACTGGGACCCCGCTGTACGTCCTAACACTGGGACCCCGCTGTACGTCCTAACACTGGGACCCCGCTGTACGTCCTAACACTGGGACCCTGCTGTACGTCCTAACACTGGGACCCTGCCGTACGTCCTAACACTGGGACCCTGCCCTATATCCTAACACTGGGACCCTGCCGTACGTCCTAACACTGGGACCCCGCTGTACGTCCTAACACTGGGACCCTGCCCTATATCCTAACACTGGGACCCTGCTGTACGTCCTAACACTGGGACCCTGCCGTACGTCCTAACACTGGGACCCTGCCGTACGTCCTAACACTGGGACCCTGCCGTATGTCCTAACACTGGGACCCTGCCCTATATCCTAACACTGGGACCCTGCTGTACGTCCTAACACTGGGCCCCTGCCGTACGTCCTAACACTGGGACCCCGCTGTACGTCCTAACACTGGGACCCTGCCGTACGTCCTAACACTGGGACCCTGCCCTATATCCTAACACTGGGACCCTGCTGTACGTCCTAACACTGGGACCCTGCTGTACGTCCTAACACTGGGACCCTGCTGTACGTCCTAACACTGGGACCAGTGGCGTAGCTACAGGGGTCGCAACGGTCGCAGTTGCGACCCGGCCCGCCAGCCAGGGGGGCCCGGCTGGGCCCCCCATGCCACCTTGCTGTGTCCCCGAAGCTGCTTGCAGTGGCGTAGCTACCACGGTCGCGGCGGTCGCCGCCGCGACCGGGCCGCTACCAAGGGGGGGCCCGCGAGGCCCCCCCTTGCCACTGCACTGCTCCCCTCCCACTCCCTCTTGTGACCGCAAGCAATGTTTTGCCTGCGATCACAAGAGGAGGCTGGGACGGGGCCGGCTGACGTGCGGGGCTGGGAGCATCAAGTAGGCAAAAAGACAGGTCCCGCGAAGCTCCGCCCCCTCCGCGGGAAGCCCCGCCCCCGCCGCGGGAAGCCCGCCAGCGCGCGTGACTAGAAGACTAGAGGAACCATTCAGGTGAGTAAAGATTTTTTTGTTTTAAAGGACATGATGGGGGGTGTAGTGGTATGAGGATGGAACAAGGGGATGATGGGGGGTGTAGTGGTATGGTGGTGAAACAAGAGGATGATGGGGGGTGTAGTGGTATGATGATGATGGAACAAGAGGATGATGAGGGGTGTAGTGGTATGATGATGATGGAACAAGAGGATGATGAGGATGTAGTGGTATGATGATGATGGAACAAGAGGATGATGAGGGGTGTAATGATATGATGATGATGGAACAAGAGGATGATGAGGGGTGTAGTGGTATGATGATGATGGAACAAGAGGATGATGGGGGGTGTAGTGGTATGATGATGGAACAAGAGGATGATGGGGGGTGTAGTGGTATGATGATGATGGAACAAGAGGATGATGGGGGGTGTAGTGGTATGATGGTGGAACAAGAGGATGATGGGGGGTGTAGTGGTATGATGGTGGAACAAGAGGATGATGGGGATGTAGTGGTATGAGGATGGAACAAGAGGATGATGGGGGGTGTAGTGGTATGATGATGATGATGGAACAAGAGGATGATGAGGGTGTAGTGGTATGAGGATGGAACAAGAGGATGATGGGGTGTAGTGGTATGATGATGGAACAAGAGGATGATGAGGGGTGTAGTGGTATGATGATGATGATGGAACAAGAGGATGATGGGGGTGTAGTGGTATGATGATGAAGGAACAAGAGGATGATGGGGGGTGTAGTGGTATGATGATGAAGGAACAAGAGGATGATGAGGGTGTAGTGGTATGAGGATGGAACAAGAGGATGATGGGGTGTAGTGGTATGATGATGGAACAAGAGGATGATGAGGGGTGTAGTGGTATGATGATGATGATGGAACAAGAGGATGATGGGGGTGTAGTGGTATGATGATGAAGGAACAAGAGGATGATGGGGGGTGTAGTGGTATGATGATGAAGGAACAAGAGGATGATGGGGGGTGTAGTGGTATGATGATGATGGAACAAGAGGATGATGGGGGGTGTAGTGGTATGATGATGAAACAAGAGGATGATGGGGGTGTAGTGGTATGATGATGATGGAACAAGAGGATGATGAGGGGTGTAGTGGTATGATGATGATGGAACAAGAGGATGATGAGGGGTGTAGTGGTATGATGATGGAACAAGAGGATGATGGGGGGTGTAGTGGTATGATGATGATGGAACAAGAGGATGATGGGGGTGTAGTGGTATGATGATGATGGAACAAGAGGATGATGGGGGGTGTAGTGGTATGATGATGAAACAAGAGGATGATGGGGGTGTAGTGGTATGATGATGAAACAAGAGGATGATGGGGGTGTAGTGGTATGAGGATGGAACAAGGGGATGATGGGGGGTGTAGTGGTATGGTGGTGAAACAAGAGGATGATGGGGGTGTAGTGGTATGATGATGATGGAACAAGAGGATGATGAGGGGTGTAGTGGTATGATGATGATGGAACAAGAGGATGATGAGGGGTGTAGTGGTATGATGATGATGGAACAAGAGGATGATGAGGGGTGTAGTGGTATGATGATGATGGAACAAGAGGATGATGAGGGGTGTAGTGGTATGATGATGATGGAACAAGAGGAGGATGGGGGGTGTAGTGGTATGATGATGATGGAACAAGAGGATGATGGGGGGTGTAGTGGTATGATGGTGGAACAAGAGGATGATGGGGGGTGTAGTGGTATGAGGATGGAACAAGAGGATGATGGGGGGTGTAGTGGTATGATGGTGGAACAAGAGGATGATGGGGGGTTTAGTGGTATGAGGATGGAACAAGAGGATGATGGGGGTGTAGTGGTATGATGATGATGATGGAACAAGAGGATGATGAGGGTGTAGTGGTATGAGGATGGAACAAGAGGATGATGGGGGTGTAGTGGTATGATGATGATGATGGAACAAGAGGATGATGAGGGGTGTAGTGGTATGATGATGATGATGGAACAAGAGGATGATGAGGGTGTAGTGGTATGATGATGGAACAAGAGGATGATGAGGGGTGTAGTGGTATGATGATGATGATGGAACAAGAGGATGATGGGGGTGTAGTGGTATGATGATGAAGGAACAAGAGGATGATGGGGGGTGTAGTGGTATGATGATGAAGGAACAAGAGGATGATGGGGGGTGTAGTGGTATGATGATGATGGAACAAGAGGATGATGGGGGGTGTAGTGGTATGATGATGAAACAAGAGGATGATGGGGGTGTAGTGGTATGATGATGATGGAACAAGAGGATGATGAGGGGTGTAGTGGTATGATGATGATGATGATGGAACAAGAGGATGATGAGGGGTGTAGTGGTATGATGATGGAACAAGAGGATGATGGGGGGTGTAGTGGTATGATGATGATGGAACAAGAGGATGATGGGGGTGTAGTGGTATGATGATGATGGAACAAGAGGATGATGGGGGGTGTAGTGGTATGATGATGAAACAAGAGGATGATGGGGGTGTAGTGGTATGATGATGAAACAAGAGGATGATGGGGGTGTAGTGGTATGATGATGGAACAAGAGGATGATGAGGGGTGTAGTGGTATGATGATGATGATGGAACAAGAGGATGATGAGGGGTGTAGTGGTATGATGATGATGATGATGATGGAACAAGAGGATGATGAGGGGTGTAGTGGTATGATGATGATAATGGAACAAGAGGATGATGGGGGTGTAGTGGTATGATGATGATGGAACAAGAGGATGATGGGGGGTGTAGTGGTATGATGATGGAACAAGAGGATGATGGGGGTGTAGTGGTATGATGATGAAGGAACAAGAGGATGATGAAGAGTGTAGTGGTATGATGATGGAGGGCAGGAGGATGAAAGGGGTAGTAGTATGGTGATGAAGGGGCAGGAGGAGGGGACAACATGGGGGGCATCTGTAAGGGGGATAAAATGGGGGGCCATCTATATGGGGGATAACATGGGGGGCATCTATATGGGGGATAACATGGGGGGGCATCTATAAGGGGGAAACATTGGGGGGCCATCTATAAGGTGGACTACATGGGGGGTGTATACAATAGGGCATGCACAGAGGGGGATATGTACTATAAGGGAGTCACATAGAGTCAGGCTAGCTACTAAATGAGGGTGTAAAGGGGCCAATACAGATGTGCAGTGTGTATAGAGATGAGGATGGTGTCAGTGTGAGGAGACTAATATGTCTGTCTGGCAGATTCTGTGGATTCGTGGCTCAGACGTTCTCATAATGGCCGAGAGCAGATGGAGAAGAAGATGAAAAGGGAAGAACTCCGATCAGAGAAGACGTCCCCTGTGAGTCACTTGATATAACTGCACTGTAATTTATATGGTGTATAGAGCCTGTGTGGAGCTGCATCCACCTCTATATGACTGGATGAGGTGATATTGGTCTATGTACAGAGGATTATATTCAGTAGCAGTGGTGGTGTTAGTCAGTATGTGGTGGTATTAGTCAGTAGCAGCAGTGGTGTTAGTCAGTATGTGGTGGTATTATTTGTTGTTATCTGGTACTGTGTTTTATTGGATTTAGTATACTGCATTTGGTCAGTAACAATATGGTGGTGAGGGTTGTGGTGTGGCAGTAATATTTCCCCTTGTGTACTGGTAATATGGGTCTCAGTAAACAGGATTTGTTTAGTAACAGTATGGCGGTAATATGTACGGTGATAATATTTCCTGTATACTGGTATTATTGGTAATATCAGTCTTGAGATATATATCTACCAATAGCATCGAGAAAGGGGGGGGGGGCCCAAGTTGACCTCTTGCACCAGGGCCCAAGAGACATTAGCTACGCCCCTGACTGGGACCCTGCTGTACGTCCTAACACTGGGACCCTGCTGTACGTCCTAACACTGGGACCCTGCTGTACGTCCTAACACTGGGACCCTGCTGTACGTCCTAACACTGGGACCCTGCTGTACGTCCTAACACTGGGACCCTGCTGTACGTCCTAACACTGGGACCCTGCTGTACGTCCTAACACTGGGACCCTGCCGTACATCCTTACACTGGGACCCTGCTGTACGTCCTAACATTGGGACCCTGCTGTACGTCCTAACACTGGGACCCCGCTGTACGTCCTAACACTGGGACCCCGCTGTACGTCCTAACACTGGGACCCTGCCCTATATCCTAACACTGGGACCCTGCCCTATATCCTAACACTGGGACCCTGCTGTACGTCCTAACACTGGGACCCTGCTGTACGTCCTAACACTGGGACCCTGCCCTATATCCTAACACTGGGACCCCGCTGTACGTCCTAACACTGGGACCCTGCCCTATATCCTAACACTGGGACCCTGCTGTACGTCCTAACACTGGGACCCTGCTGTACGTCCTAACACTGGGCCCCTGCTGTACGTCCTAACACTGGGACCCTGCCCTATATCCTAACACTGGGACCCCGCTGTATGTCCTAACACTGGGACCCTGCTGTACGTCCTAACACTGGGACCCTGCCCTATATCCTAACACTGGGACCCTGCCCTATATCCTAACACTGGGACCCTGCTGTACGTCCTAACACTGGGACCCTGCTGTACGTCCTAACACTGGGACCCTGCTGTACATCCTAACACTGGGACCCTGCTGTACGTCCTAACACTGGGACCCTGCTGTACGTCCTAACACTGGGACCCTGCCCTATATCCTAACACTGGGACCCTGCTGTACGTCCTAACACTGGGACCCTGCTGTACATCCTAACACTGGGACCCTGCCCTATATCCTAACACTGGGACCCTGCCGTACGTCCTAACACTGGGACCCCGCTGTACGTCCTAACACTGGGACCCTGCTGTACGTCCTAACACTGGGACCCTGCTGTACGTCCTAACACTGGGACCCTGCTGTACGTCCTAACACTGGGACCCTGCTGTACGTCCTAACACTGGGACCCTGCTGTACGTCCTAACACTGGGACCCTGCTGTACGTCCTTACACTGGGATCCTGCTGTGATGGGCGAGGTGCAGCTGGGGACATGTAGGCTGGAACGCAGCAGGAATCATGGGCAGGAGAGCTGGGAGCACAATGCTAGGGTTAGCAATGCAGCGGCTCCAACAATGGGGTCAGGACAGGGGCAGGAATTATAGGCAGATATTTGGTGCAAATAATCAATTAAAGGCAAACTGTCCATTTAAATTTCACAGGGTGGGGGCATAAAGGAGCAGAGAAGCTGGCGCCGGCCTCTAACACATGAGATCTGGCATCCACTGACAACAGGGAACGGGAGTAAATATTCTGGTGGGGCCCCTCCATATTACAATCACTTTTCTCCAATGTGGTAATGAGGGCCAGCAGCCACAGTTTATCCTCTTATTTTAAGTTTTAGAGGCGACTAACCGATAATAATTACAGATTATGGTGCAAAAAACTGAACCCACGCAGCAAAGAAAAATAATAAAAAAAATGTAGGTGTCAGAAAAAGCCGAATATTAAATGTTTATTTACTAAAGAGTTTTAGTTTTTCAAGCAGTACAGTCATTTATTTATTACAGACATGTCAAAGGTTCAGATCACACCAGGTCTCCGTCCTGACACCCACTGTGATCGCTAGTTATAAGCAGGTAAAGCACAAGGCAGCGAGCAACAACCTGTGTTGTGTCTCTTCCTTGTGTGTCTTTTCCTTGTGTCTCTTCCTTGTGTGTCTCCTCCTTGAGTGTCTTTTCCTTGTGTTTCTTCCTTGTGTGTCTCTTCCTTGTGTGTCTTTTCCTTGTGTCTCTTCCTTGTGTGTCTCCTCCTTGAGTGTCTTTTCCTTGTGTCTCCTCCTTGAGTGTCTCCTCCTTGAGTTTCTTCCTTGTGTGTCTCCTCCTTGTGTGTCTTTTCCTTGTGTCTCTTCCTTGTGTGTCTCCTCCTTGAGTGTCTTTTCCTTGTGTCTCCTCCTTGTGTGTCTCCTCCTTGAGTGTCTTTTCCTTGTGTCTCCTCCTTGTGTGTCTCCTCCTTGAGTGTCTTTTCCTTGTGTCTCCTCCTTGTGTGTCTCCTCCTTGAGTGTCTTTTCCTTGTGTCTCCTCCTTGTGTGTCTCCTCCTTAAGTGTCTTTTCCTTGTGTCTCTTCCTTGTGTGTCTTTTCCTTGTGTCTCTTCCTTGTGTGTCTCCTCCTTGTGTGTCTTTTCTTTGTGTCTCTTCCTTGTGTGTCTCCTCCTTGAGTGTCTTTTCCTTGTGTCTCTTCCTTGTGTGTCTCCTCCTTGAGTCTCTTCCTTGTGTGTCTCCTCCTTGTGTGTCTTTTCCTTGTGTCTCTTCCTTGTGTGTCTCCTCCTTGAATGTCTTTTCCTTGTGTCTCTTCCTTGTGTGTCTCCTCCTTGTGTCTATTCCTTGTGTGCCTTTTACTTGTGTCTCTTCCTTGTGCTTCTCCTTCTTGTGTGTCTCCTCTTTGTGTGTCTCCTCCTTGTGTGTCTCTTTCTTGTGCACCTCCTTCTTATATGTCACCTCCTTGTGCGTCTCCTCCTTGTGTGTCACTTCCTTGTGCATCTCCTCCTTGTGTGTCTCTTCCTTGTGCGTCTCTTCCTTGTGCGTCTCTTCCTTGTGCGTCTCTTCCTTGTGCGTCTCTTCCTTGTGCGTCTCTTCCTTGTGCGTCTCTTCCTTGTGCGTCTCCTCCTTGTGTGTCTTCTCCTTGTGTGTCTCTTCATTGTGTCTCCTCCTTGTGTGTCTCTTTCTTGTGCACCTCTTTCTTATATGTCACCTCCTTGTGTGTCTCCTCCTTGTGTGTCTTTTCCTTGTGTATCTCTTCCTTGTATGTCTCCTCCTTGTGCGTCTCTTCCTTGTGTGTCTTTTCCTTGTGCGTCTCCTTCTTCTGTGCCTTATCCTTGTGTGTCTCCTCCTTGTGCGTCTCTTCCTTGTGTTTCTTTTCCTTGTGTGACTCTTCCTTGTGTGTCTCCTCCTTGTGAGTCTCCTGCTTGTGTGTCTTTTCCTTTTGTGTCTCTTTCTTGTGCCCTTCTTTCTTATATGTCACCTCCTTGTGTGTCTCCTCCTTGTGTGTCTCCTCCTTGTGTGTCTCTTCCTTGTGCGTCTCCTCCTTGTGTCTCCTCCTTGTGTGTCTCCTCCTTGTGTGTCTCCTCCTTGTGTGTCTCCTCCTTGTGTGTCTCCTCCTTGTGCGTCTCCTCCTTGTGTGTCTCTTCCTTGTGCGTCTCCTCCTTGTGCGTCTTTTCCTTGTGTCTCTTCCTTGTGTGCCTTTTACTTGTGTCTCTTCCTTGTGTGTCTCCTCCTTGTGAGTCTCCTGCTTGTGTGTCTTTTCCTTTTGTGTCTCTTTCTTGTGCCCTTCTTTCTTATATGTCACCTCCTTGTGTGTCTCCTCCTTGTGCGTCTCCTCCTTGTGTGTCTCTTCCTTGTGCGTCTCCTCCTTGTGCGTCTTTTCCTTGTGTCTCTTCCTTGTGTGCCTTTTACTTGTGTCTCTTCCTTGTGTGTCTCCTCCTTGTGTCTCCACTTTGTGTCTTTTCTTTGTGTCTCTTCCTTGTGTGTCTCCTCCTTGTGTGCCTTTTACTTGTGTCTCTTCCTTGTGCTTCTCCTCCTTGTGTGTCTCTTCCTTGTGTGTCTCCTCCTTGTGTCTCTTCCTTGTGTGTCTCCTCCTTGTGTGTCTCTTCCTTGTGTGTCTACTCTTTGTGCGTCTCTTCCTTGTGTGTCTCCTCCTTGTGCGTCTCTTCCTTGTGCGTCTCCTCCTTGTGTGTCTCCTCCTTGTGTGTCTCTTCCTTGTGCGTCTCCTCCTTGTGTGTCTCCTCCTTGTGTGTCTTCTCCTTGTGTGTCTCTTCATTGTGTCTCCTCCTTGTGTGTCTCTTCCTTGTGTGTCTCTTTCTTGTGCACCTCTTTCTTATATGTCACCTCCTTGTGTGTCTCATCCTTGTGTGTCTCTTCCTTGTGCGTCTCTTCCTTGTGCACCCCTTTCTTATATGTCACCTCCTTGTGTGTCTCCTCCTTGTGTGTCTTTTCCTTGTGTATCTCTTCCTTGTATGTCTCCTCCTTGTGCGTCTCTTCCTTGTGTGTCTTTTACTTGTGCGTCTCCTTCTGTGCCTTATCCTTGTGTGTCTCCTCCTTGTGCGTCTCTTCCTTGTGTTTCTTTTGCTTGTGTGACTCTTCCTTGTGTGACTCTTCCTTGTGTGTCTCCTCCTTGTGTGTCTCCTCCTTGTGTGTCTCCTCCTTGTGAGTCTCTTCCTTGTGTGTCTCTTCCTTATGCGTTTCTTCCTTGTGCGTCTCTTCCTTGTGCACCCCTTTTTTATGTCACCTCCTTGTGTGTCTCCTCCTTGTGTGTCTCCTCCTTGTGTGTCTCCTCCTTGTGTGTTTCTTCCTTGTGTGTCTCCTCCTTGTGTGTTTCTTCCTTGTGTGTCTCCTCCTTGTGTGTCTTCTCCTTGTGTCTCCACCTTGTGCGTCTCTTCCTTGTGTGTCTCTTCCTTGTGTGTTTCCTCCTTGTGTGTCTCCTCCTTGTGTGTCTCTTCCTTGTGTGTTTCCTCCTTGTGTGTTTCCTCCTTGTGTGTCTCCTCCTTGTGTGTCTCTTCCTTGTGTGTTTCCTCCTTGTGTGTCTCCTTGTGTGTCTCCTCCTTGTGCGTCTCCTCCTTGTGTCTCCTCCTTGTGTGTCTCTTCCTTGTGTGTCTCCTCCTTGTGTGTCTTCTCCTTGTGTGTCTCTTCATTGTGTCTCCTCCTTGTGTGTCTCTTCCTTGTGTGTCTCTTTCTTGTGCACCTCTTTCTTATATGTCACCTCCTTGTGTGTCTCATCCTTGTGTGTCTCTTCCTTGTGCGTCTCTTCCTTGTGCACCCCATTCTTATACGTCAACTCCTCGTGTGTCTCTTCCTTGTGCTTCTCCTCCTTGTGCGTCTTCTCCTTGTGTATCTCCTCTTTGTGTGTCTCCTCCTTGTGTGTCTCTTTCTTGTGTCTCTTTCTTATATGTCACCTCCTTGTGTGTCTCCTCCTTGTGTGTATCCTCCTTGTGTGTCTCTTCCTTGTGTGTCTCCTCCTTGTGTGTCTTTTCCTTTTGTGTCTCTTTCTTGTGCTCCTCTTTCTTATATGTCACCTCCTTGTGTGTCTCCTCCTTGTGTGTCTCTTCCTTGTGCGTCTCCTCCTTGTGCGTCTCCTCCTTGTGCATCTCCTCCTTTTGTGTCTCCCCCTTGTGCGTCTTTTCCTTGTGTCTCTTCCTTGTGTGTCTTTTCCTTGTGTCTCTTCCTTGTGTCTCCACTTTGTGTCTTTTCTTTGTGTCTCTTCCTTGTGTGTCTCCTCCTTGTGTGCCTTTTACTTGTGTCTCTTCCTTGTGCTTCTCCTCCTTGTGTGTCTCTTCCTCGTGTGTCTCCTCCTTGTGTCTCTTCCTTGTGTGTCTTCTCCTTGTGTGTCTCCTCCTCGTGTGTCTTCTCCTTGTGTGTCTCTTCCTTGTGTCTCCTCCTTGTGTGTCTTTTCCTTGTGTGTCTCCTCATTGTGCGTCTCGTCCTTGTGTGTCGCTTCCTTGTGCGTCTCCTCCTCGTGTGTCTCCTCCTTGTGTGTCTTCTCCTTGTGTGTCTCTTCCTTGTGTCTCCTCCTTGTGTGTCTCCTCCTTGTGTCTCCTTCTTGTGCGTCTCCTCCTTGTGTGTCTTCTCCTTGTGTGTCTCTTCCTTGTGTCTCCTCCTTGTGCGTCTCCTCATTGTGTCTCCTTCTTATTTGTCTCCTCCTTGTGCGTCTCCTCCTTGTGTGTCTCTTCCTTGTGTCTCCTCCTTGTGTGTCTCCTCCTTGTGTGTCTCCTCTTTGTGCGTCTCTTTCTTGTGCATCTCGTCCTTGTGCACCCCTTTCTTATATGTCACCTCCTTGTGTGTCTCCTTCTTGTGTGTCTCTTCCTTGTGCGTCTCTTCCTTGTGCGTCTTTTCCTTGTGCGTCTCCTCCTTGTGCGTCTCTTCCTTGTGCGTCTCCTCCTTGTGTGTCTCCTCCTTGTGTGTCTCCTCCTTGTGTGTCTCCTCCTTGTGTGTCTCCTCCTTGTGTGTCTCCTCCTTGTGTGCCTTTTACTTGTGTCTCTTCCTTGTGCATCTCCTCCTTGTGCGTCTTCTCATTGTGTGTCTCCTCTTTGTGTGTCTCCTCCTTGTGTGTCTCCTCCTTGTGTGTCTCTTCCTTGTGTGTCTCCTCCTTGTGTGTCTTCTCCTTGTGTGTCTCTTCATTGGGTCTCCTCCTTGTGTGTCTCTTCCTTGTGCGTCTCTTCCTTGTGTATCTCTTTCTTGTGTGTCTCCTCCTTGTGCGTCTCTTCCTTGTGTGTCTTTTCCTTGTGCGTCTCCTTCTGTGCCTTATCCTTGTGTGTCTCCTCTTTGTGTGTCTTTTTCTTGTGTTTCTTTTCCTTGTGTGTCTCTTCCTTGTGTGTTTCCTCCTTGTGTGTCTCCTCCTTGTGTGTCTCCTCCTTGTGTCTCCTCCTTGTGCGTCTCCTCCTTGTGTCTCCTCCTTGTGTGTCTCCTCCTTGTGTGTCTCCTCCTTGTGTGTCT